>NC_088355.1:33857500-34157500 GCF_036884655.1 Musa acuminata AAA Group
AAATAGCAATAATGAAATGCAAACCAGAGATTATGCCGATTTTAGAGTGGTTCGGTCAAATGACCTACATCCACTTGCGAGGCCCCTCTTCGATGAGGCTCCCACCTTCCACTAGCAAATCTCTTGAAATGGAAGGGTAAATACCCCTCTTACAACCTTTTACAAGCAGTTCAACCTCTTACAAATTTTCAGTAAGAAAGAAGGAGGAGAACTCTCTAGCAAATTGAAAACAAGACTTGCTAAGACTTTCTAAGACTTTTCTCTCAATCAAATGCTTCTCAAAAGTTGTAATCTCATCTGAGATTTGAGGGGTATTTATAGGCCTCAAGAGGATTCAAATTTGGGCTCCAAAATTTGGGCTCCAAAATTTGAATTCTCTTTGGGTTCCCGATGCTGGCGGTGCCACCGCCCAGCGCTCGGGTGCTGGACGGTGCAACCGCCCAGCCCAGGAGGTGTCACCGCCTAGCTCTCTGGTTCACTGGTTTGGCTTAATTTTAGCCCAAACCAAATCTGACTTTGGGCCCAGTTGGCCCCTAACCAGGATATAGGATTATCTCTTAATCCTAATCCTAATTACAAGTGAACTACATAACAAAACACATCCTAAGCAAGTTTTCAACCGCGAACGTCGAGTCTTGTTCCGGCGAGCTTTCTGACGAACTTTCTTCCGACGGACTCCCATCAAGCTCCCGAACTTGTGATGACTTTAACGAGTAGCCGAGCCTTCTCGGTGATCTCCGTGAACCTCCGACAATCTCTTCGGCGAACTTCCGAAAATTCCGACAAGTTCCCGATTTCTTCTCGGTTGGTTCCGGCAGCATCTCCGACGATTCTTCGGACTCTTAAACGTCCATCGTACTTGACTCTGGTATCCTTGCTTTATGTTTTCTGGTTATCGTAGTTAATCCTGCACACTTAACTCAATAATATGGATTAGATCAATTAACCCACCAATTGATTATATCATCAAAATCCGAGATTCAACAATCTCCCCCTTTTTGATGATGACATTCAATTGATGACGGAGTTAAACATAACTCCCCCTATCTATATGTCATATTATGAGAAGATAAAACCACTTGAATTCCATCCCATTGGATTCAAGCATAACCCGATAAGTTCTAACCGTAGAGCTTATCGTAATCCTCATTAAACAATAGTAAGTACGAAACTTCGATGAAAATCATAAGTTAAATGATAAGGGACGAATTTTACTACGATAGAAGATAAAGATTTTCAATATAAATTTCATGATATAGATGTAAGGCATGCTTTCAATATGATCAATCAATATTGTGATATTTTCAAGGATTTTGCAAGGCATATAAGACATTCATATCATACAAGTTTTTGTAATTCATATAAGTCATGCTATCATTATGGTATAAGTCATCACTTAGTCATCACTTCTCCCCCTTTGTCATCAACAAAAAGGGACAAGCCAGCTAATTGATGATCATAGAATTATTAAAAAGGTTTAGCATTTAATAGTAAACAAAATTCATCATTCAAATTTGCCAGAAATAGTTTATCAAAAAGAAATCATTATTTATGCAGATCAAAACAGTAGTTATCTAAAAGGAAGGATCAGTTATCGTTCAATCGATGACAAACTTTGAACTTGTTGTTAAAAGTAAACAGAACAGAATAAAAAGATACATCAATTTAATCCTTAGGAGGTAATCCACAGTGCTGATACATGATATCTATTTTTTCATTCATTTGTCGTAGTGTCTTCAAAATTTCAACTTGTTGATTTTGAATTTGTTCTTACTATGATTTGAGTTGATCTTGCTGGAATTTGATCTGAGACAGTTCCGCCATAATGAGATCTTCAGAGAAGGAAACAGGAGCTGAAGGTGCTGCGCCAAAGGGACTAGGAGGAGGAGATTCATTTCCCATAAGAATTGGTGTTTCGGGGTGTTCTATTGGTGGAGGAATTGGATCCGTCCTTCTAGGCTGCCTAACATATATGCCATTGCTAAAAGTGCACCTAAGTCTTTTCAGTAGGTTTTTATTTATTATGTTATATCGATCATTTTGAATAGATTCTTCATCGGGTGGGATGCAAATGTCATAGGCATGAAGAAATCTAGTGATTAACCTCCCATATGGCAACATAGTATCTTTAGCCATAATATCCTGCATGTATTACCGAATTGAGTACCCAAAACAATTATTCTGACCGGTCATAATCCAATACATGGTACTTATCTCTATTTGACTTATTTCGTCAAGATGAAATTGTTTGGGGAATATGATGCTTGTGATAATGTGATAAAGAATTTTAGAGTTGAAAGGCAGTAAGTGTTCACAACTCTTGGGTAGGAAGTCAAGGTTTGGATTTGCAAAAATTGTTTCTACGGCTTCGATATAGGTTGCTCCTATTGTGTTGACATCCCATTTACCTTTAAAATAGCATCCCCTATCTTTTTCAGTTATGCCAATTAGCTCACAAATAGTGATGTCAAATATTCTAATGGGTGTTCCTAGAAGGTAAGTGCTTAGGCTATCATTGTCCTCATATAGGTTGGCATAGAACAATCTAACTAACTACGGATAGATTGGTTCATCTATTTGTAGTAGAGGTAGAGCTTCTAGGTGTGCAAACCACCTAATGGGTTCTAAGTCCTCTAGTTCATCCAGATCAACGTATTTTCCCTTATGGATACATCGTGTTTCAAATTTTGGAAAGCTAAGGGCTACCTCTTTTGATCTAAAAGATCATGGTCATATGAATCTCCTTCAATCCTCTTTCCTTTTGATCTCTTGGGAGCCATTATCTAGATAAGATGATGATGAAATTGTGAACAATAAGCAAGGGAAAGAAAAAAGAAAAGAGGGATTTCAAGTGTTACCTTATGGAGATTATGTTGAGAGATGGAAAGCTTGGACCACCAAGAATCCTTCTCCAATGCTTCTAAGAGTTAGAATGAGGGTTGGAGGGAATGGGAGAGGGTTTTGAGAGCTTTTTCTTCGGGTTGGGGGCGGTGTTACCGCCGGCCCTAACCTCTCGGGTTAATAAGGGTCACTCGGTCGGTGCCACCGCCAAACCGAGCGGTGTCACCGCCTGGCGCCCGAGCGCTCAGGCGGTGCTACCGCCGAATCTGGCGGTGCCACCGTTGGCATCCCGCGGAGGAAAGAAAAAAAAAAAAATTTCCCTTTTGTTTAGCTTCTTCCCTCAAGATAATAAGTAATACTTTAATGGATCATTTTGAATTGAAGAAGAAGGAAGAAATCAAATTCACAAAAGAAAGGAAAAAGACGAGTCGTGAAGCTCATTTAGGGACAATTTAACATGCCTAATTCCCTTCTAATGAATTCAAATTGATCTTCATTCAAAGCTTTTGTAAATATATCTGCTAATTGATGCTTTGTGTCAATGAATTCTAGAACAACATCATTGTTAAGGACATGATCGCGTATGAAATGAAGCCTAACGTCGATGTGCTTAGTTCTAGAGTGCAGAATTGGATTTTTAGTAAGACATATGGCACTAGTATTATCACATTTTATGGGAATGTTTTTAAAGTGAATTCCATAGTCTTCTAATATATTTTTCATCCAAATAACTTGTGCACAACATGCACTTGCAGCAATGTATTCGGCTTCCGCCGTAGATAGTGCAACTGAATTTTGTTTCTTAGAAGTCCAAGAAACAAGTGCATGTCCTAAAAACTGGCATGTTCTGGATGTACTTTTTCTATCTATCCTGCATCCGCCAAAATCGGCATCTGCATAAGCTATTAGATCGAATTTTTCAGATTTTGGATACCACAATCCTAAATTTGGAGTTCCTTTAAGATACCTAAATATTCTTTTAACACTCTTAAGATGAGATAATTTAGGATTAGATTGAAACCTAGCGCAAAGTCCTACACTAAACATAATATCTGGTCTAGTCGCGGTGAGGTAGAGTAGACTACCTATCATTCCCCTATATATTTTTTTATCAAATTTTTTATTATTTTCATCAATATCTAACTTAGTCGCAGTGCTCATAGGGGTGTTTATTGCTTTTGAATTATCCATGTTAAATCATTTTAACAATTCTAATGTATATTTGGATTGGTTAAGAAATATTCCATCACTAAGTTGTTTCATTTGTAATCCTAAAAAGAAAGTTAATTCACCCATTAAACTCATTTCAAATTCATGACTCATACATTTGGCAAATGATTCACATAGTGATTCATCCGAAGAGCCAAAAATAATATCGTCAACATAAATTTGCACAATAAGAAAATTATTTTCAAAATATTTAATAAACAATGTAGTATCAACCTTGCCTTTGGTAAAATTATTTAAAATAAGAAAGGAACTAAGTCTTTCATACCAAGCTCTAGGAGCTTGTTTCAAGCCATAGAGAGCTTTAGTCAATTTGAATACACGATTAGGAAGAAGAGAATTTTCAAATCCGGGAGGTTGTTCGACATATACTTCTTCGGAAATAAAATCATTCAAGAAAGCACTTTTGACATCCATTTGAAATAGTTTAAAATTATTACTACTAGCATAGGCAAGGAGCATCCTTATGGCTTCAATCGAGCCACGGGAGCGAAGGTTTCTTCATAATCGATACCTTCTTCTTGGTTGAAACCTTTGGCCACTAATCTAGCCTTGTTTCTAACCACGATACCATTTTCGTCTTGCTTGTTTCTAAAGACCCACTTAGTACCTATAACTAAGTAGTCACTTGGTCTAGGAACAAGCTTCCATACCTCATTCCTCTCAAATTGGTTCAATTCTTCTTGCATTACAATGACCCAAAAATCATCTTTTAAGGCTTCGTCAATGCATTTAGGTTCAATTTGAGAAAGGAAAGCGGCATTAGCACAAAAATTCTTGAAAGAAGAACGAGTTTGAACCCCTTTTGTTGTATCTCCTATAATTAGCTCCTTTGGATGAGCATCTACATACTTCCATTCTTTGGGTAAAGAAATTTCGGAAGAAGATGCATTCAAATGGCTATTTTGAGGAGGGGGTTCATTTAAATTCAAATTATCAAAACCAAGATCATCATCAAAATCATTTTTCTTTAAATCAGAATTTTCATTAAAAACTACATGAATAGACTTTTCTATTACTAAGGTCCTTTTGTTAAAAACACGAAAGGCTTTAGAAACGGAGGAGTAACCAAGAAAAATGCCTTCATCAGATTTAGCATCAAATTTACCTAGGGCATCCTTTTTATTTAAAATGAAGCATTTACAACCAAAAACTTTAAAATAAGAAATATTTGGTTTTTTGTTATTCCATAATTCATAGGGAGTTTTTGATAGAGATGGTCTTATTAGGACCTTATTCATGATGTAACAAGCCGTATTTACGGCTTCGGCCCAAAAATATTTGGGTAAACTATGTTCAATTAACATAGTTCTTGCCATTTCTTGTAGGTTTCTATTTTTCCTTTCAACTACTCCATTTTGTTGAGGATTTCTTGGAGTTGAGAAGTTGTGATTGTACCCATTAACTTCGCAAAAATTTTGAAAGTCATGGTTTTGAAATTCACTACCGTGATCACTCCGAATTGATGAAATCATGAAGCCTTTTTCGTTTTGAGTGAGTTTATAAAATTTAGAGAAACACTTGAAGCAATCACTTTTGTGAGCTAAGAAATAGGTCCAAGTGTATCTAGAGTAGTTATCCACAATCACAAAAGCATATTTGCTTCCACCTAGACTTGTTGTATCAATTGGTCTAAATAAGTCCAAATGGATCAATTGTAATGGTCTAGTGGTGCTAATTTGATTTTTTGGTTTGAAGCTTGTTTTTATTTGTTTGCCTAGTTGACATGCATCGCATACCTTATCCTTAATAAACTTCATATTCGGAATCCCTTGTACTAATTCTTGAGATGAGATTTTAGATATTGTTTTCATGCTTGCATGGCCTAATCTCCTATGCCAAAGCCAAGCATCATCATTTACGGCGGAGAAACATATTTCATTACTTATTTCATCAAGATTGATGGTATAGACATTATTTTGTTTTAAAGCAATCATAGTCATGTTATGATTTGGTTTTTCAATAATGCACATATTTGATTCAAATCAAATGATATAACCTTTATCACATAGTTGACTAATACTCAAGAGATTATGTTTCAATGGAAAAACTAAATTTGTTACCAATAGTTCCCTTGCCAATGATTTTTCCTTTGTTGTTGTCTTCAAAGGTGACGTACCCTTCTTCTTTGCTAGTGAGCATAGAGAAATGAGATGGATCTCCAGTCATATATCTTGAGCATCCACTATCGAGATACCATCTCTTGCTCCTAGCTTGTGGGTATGTCTACAAAAGATGATGACTTTTAGGTACCCATTTGATTTTGGGTGCCTCAAAAATTGACCCACTAACTTTGTTATTTATTATTGAATCCTTTATAGTTCCTTTAGGAACCCATATTAATTTTTGTGAACTAATTTTCCTAAATGGACATTTGTAGGCAATATGTCTGGATTTGCAATAGAAGTTGCATTTCATATAAGAGGAAACATGTAACATAGGTCCTTTTATGAAAGTGGTAGGATTTTGATGTAATCCTTTTACAAATCCAATTCCATTTCTATTTGCGATGTGACCCTTGTGTGCAAGGATCATATCTAATCCTTTGCTACCAACCTTAAACTTGTTTAAGGTTTCTTTAAGAAGCAAATTTTCATTTTTTATTGCTTCTAAATGCTCACACTTATAGCATAGAGGAGTTTGAAGACTATCAAACTTATCTTGTAGCAAAGCATGCTCTTTCTTTAAGATACTTAACTTCTTGCTAACAGTTCTACATTCATCAAATAATTCATGAAATGCAATAAAGAGTTTTTCAAAAGATAAATCTTCATTAAATAAATCACATACCTCTTCTCCTAAAGCCATTAGCGCGTAATGAGCAACTTGCTCGGTGTTGGACTCCTCTTCTTCGGGCGCGCTTGAATCATCCCACGTTGCCTTGAGCGCCTTCTTCTTTGATGTTCTCTTTTTGGCTTGAGGACAATCGTTCTTGTAGTGTCCCGGTTTTTTGCATTCATAGCAAATCACTTAGTCCTTTTTTTGTTCAAATTTATTTTTTATATTATTTTTAAATTTATTCTTTCTTAAATATTTTTTAAATTTTTGAGTCAAAAGTGTAATGTCATTGTCACTGTCCTCATCACTTGATGTTCCTTTCAAGTGGTCTTCTTGTGATTTGAGTGCCATATCCTTCCTGTTCTTTGGAAGGGGGTTCTCGAGCTCGTCATGAGCTTGACATGTCATTTCGTAGGTCATTAAACACTCAATGAGTTCTTCAAGAGGGAATGTTTTAAGGTCTTTGGCCTCTTGAATGGCTGTAACTTTTGGATCCCAACTTTTTGGGAGTGATCTTAAGATTTTAGTTACTAGTTCAAAGTTAGTAAAACCTTTACCAAGAGCTTTGAGTCCATTGATGACATCCGTGAACTGGGTGTACATGTCTCCGATGGACTCACTTGGTTTCATTCGAAAAAGTTCGTAAGAGTGCACAAGGATGTTGATTTTGGACTCTTTCACTCGGCTAGTGCCTTCATGAGTGACTTCAAGAGTTCTCCGAATATCAAAAGCCAAATCACAAATTGAAACGCGAGTAATTCATTTTTATCTAGTGCACAAAACAAGGCATTCATAGCCTTTGCATTTAAAGTAAAAACCTTTTTTTCCGATTCATTCCATTCGCTCATCGGAAGAGAAGATTTTTGAAATCCATTCTCGACAATAGACCAAAGCTCAAAGTCCATAGAAATGAGGAAGATCCTCATGCGAGTCTTCCAATATGTGTAATCCGACCCATTAAACAAAGGTGGTCGTGCAATAGAATGGCCCTCTTGCATGCCGGAGTAAGCCATCTCTCTTGGGTATTAAACCAAATACGAGAGATAACCTTGCTCTGATACCAATTGTTAGGATCGGAGCGGCACTAAGAGGGGGGGGGGGGGTGAATTAGTGCAGCGGATTAAAACTACGGTTTAAAAAAAATCTTTCGTACGATAAGAACGGAACTTGAAAAGCTTAACTTGAAAGAGTATTCTTAAAGTTGCGCAGCAAAGGTAATAAGGAACTAAAGCATGTAAGAAGGTTTGCAGTAATGTAAATAGCAATAATGAAATGCAAACCAGAGATTATGCCGATTTTAGAGTGGTTCGGTCAAATGACCTACATCCACTTGCGAGGCCCCTCTTCGATGAGGCTCCCACCTTCCACTAGCAAATCTCTTGAAATGGAAGGGTAAATACCCCTCTTACAACCTTTTACAAGCAGTTCAACCTCTTACAAATTATCAGTAAGAAAGAAGGAGGAGAACTCTCTAGCAAATTGAAAACAAGACTTGCTAAGACTTTCTAAGACTTTTCTCTCAATCAAATGCTTCTCAAAAGTTGTAATCTCAGCTAAGATTTGAGGGGTATTTATAGGCCTCAAGAGGATTCAAATTTGGGCTCCAAAATTTGAATTCTCTTTGGGTTCCTGATGGAGGCGGTGCCATCGCCCAGCCAAGCGGTGCCATCGCCCAACGCTCGGGTGCTGGACGGTGCAACTGCCCAGCCCAGGAGGTGTCACCGCCCAGCTCTCGAGTGCTGGGCGGTGCCACCGCACCGCCTGGCTCTCTGGTTCACAGGTTTGGCTTAATTTTAGCCCAAACCAAATCTCCGACTTTGGGCCCAGTTGGCCCCTAACCAGGATATAGGATTATCTCTTAATCATAATCCTAATTACAAGTGAACTACATAACAAAACATATCCTAAGCAAGTTTTCAACCGCGAACGTCGAGTCTTGTTCCGGCGAGCTATCTGACGAACTTTCTTCCGACGGACTCCCATCAAGCTCCCGAACTTGTGATAACTTTAACGAGTAGCCGAGCCTTCTCGGTGATCTCCGTGAACCTCCGACAATCTCTTCGGCGAACTTCCGAAAATTCCGACAAGTTCCCGATTTCTTCTCGGTTGGTTCCGGCAGCATCTCCGACGATTCTTCGGACTCTTAAACGTCCATCGTACTTGACTCTGGTATCCTTGCTTTATGTTTTATGGTTATCGTAGTTAATCCTGCACACTTAACTCAATAATATGGATTAGATCAATTAACCCACCAATTGATTATATCATCAAAATCCGAGATTCAACAAATGCGCCGAAGGATCGGACGAAACGTTGGAAGAACCGATGACATGTCAGACAACAGATGATTCGTGCTTTATAATAATTTATCTAGATTGAGTTAGTATAGGTTGTAATTGAGTTGATTTTAGGTGTAACCATTCCAACTCAATTAGGGGCCCATTAGGCCTGAGTTGGAACTGTTTTGGGCCAAGTGGAATGCCCATTCGGTCACCCAAGATTAGGTGAAACTACCCATGAGCTGAAAAAGTCAAGAGCACACTTTTCTATGCTATCAGGTGATGGTACTACTAGATTAGGCGGTGGTACCACCTAATGTTAGTATGTTAGGAGGTGGTACCGCCAGACTAGGCAGTGGTACCACCCAGTGTCAGAATGGTAGGTGGTGGTACCACCCAATGCAGGCAGTGGTACCGCCCGTACCCCAAAAACTCAGGGATTTGAATTTTAGTTCCAAGGTTTAAAGCCATTTGGGATCTATAAATACCTCACAAATTTCTGTTTGGAATACACATGAAAGAGAGTAAAAACTTTGTGATTCTAAGGTTGTAAAACTCTTTTAAGTATAGAGTCCCTCCTCCAAGAGTTTACTGAT
Source organism: Musa acuminata AAA Group (assembly GCF_036884655.1). Lineage (NCBI taxonomy): Eukaryota > Viridiplantae > Streptophyta > Magnoliopsida > Zingiberales > Musaceae > Musa > Musa acuminata. The sequence goes on from NC_088355.1 coordinate 33,867,222, forward strand.
ATTCTTAAGGGAGGTGTGTGAGGGAACACTTGTAAAAGATGGGTGTAAAGGTTCTCTCCTGAACCTATGAAAAGAGAAAAAGTGTAAAAGTAGTTGATCTTTGCCTATTAGCAAGAAGATTGATAGTGGAAGCTGATGGCCTCAACGGAGGAGGAATTGGGAGTGGGCATAGGTCACGACAAACGAACCACTATAAATTGGTTTCCATTTCTATTTTGTTATTTACCTTTATTGTAAACCACTTTACTTCCTCATTACTTTAATTGTACACTCTTACAAACATTTTTAAAGTTAAACACTCCTTGATACGATTTTATCGTATGAAGATTTTTGAATCGATATAATTTTTATGTACTATCACGGACTTAGCTGGTTTTGCCTAAGTTGTGCGGTACCCTTGCATGTTTGTCTATAATGGTTTGCCTCCCCGAAACCTCCTATGGTCCCTTAGGACCTACGAAAGAGAAAACAGGTTAGAGAAAGCACCTCACTCGGGATCCACAAGTAATCATTTCAAGAAACACTTTATAGCCAATGCAAATTACAAACAGACTTTTACAAGCTCTAAACTGTCACACAACAAAGGGTCCAAATGGCCCACTACAGACTGAAATCTCTCACAAGTGTCAATATGACACAATATTTATTTACAAGCGTAAAATGGCCACCAAACCCAACTAAATTAGGGTTGTTAAGCCTTCGACCATCCTTCTACATGTTGTGCAAAGCATAAACAAACTAAAAGACACGGATATACATGAGCATTACATTAAATACCATGTTTATAGTTTTGTCTATAGCATTCTCCCTCACTTATTACTTCGACGTCTTCTTCGAAGCCTTAACTGACACTACAACTCTTCGCCTTTGTTGAGTCTTCAATCTTCTACTCCAGCTGCAATGCGCCTTTTGGCTCCCAATTGCTCTCCGCTACTATTGTTGAGTAGTTGAACTTTTGATCTGTCTTGCTGCTTCAACTCGCCACTGACTCTGACTCTAGTGTGGGGTTGGCTGAGTTATATTGATCACAATTAGTTCTTGCGGATCCTTAAGATGAAGGAAAAGGCCATCCTTACTATGCACCAGTCTCTTAAATGCCTCGTGCTACTTGAACTAGGTGGATGCTTGTTGGATCTTTAACGAGCATTGTTTCGTAAACTTTTAAAGTTTTTGGGTCCTTCCTCCATAAAATTTACCCATCAACTCTTCTTTCACTTAATTGTCACTTTCAAGTAGGTTTACATCACCTCCGCTTTCGATTGACATTCTGTTGGGAAATTAAGCGAATAATCTACTCTTAGTAGCACTTATTACTATTGGTGAGGATTTGACCACTATTGTCTTTTATTTGATTTCTTCGAAGGGTCTTTGAACATATGCAGAGCTCCTTTGCTGGATAGATAAGAGAATTGGGGTACTCGGTTTCACCCATTCTTTTAAGAGTTGAGAAGGCAAAAGTTTCTTTACTTCGCTTGCCTCCTCGAGGGTTGTACTCCATGTATCGAGCTGGTTACTAGCCTTCGCCCACTCTTTGCTCACACTTTTGGAGCACTCAAAGTGTTTGTACTCCTTGTGTTGAGTTAGATATTATGATTCACCTTCTCAATGTCATCGAACTTCTGAAATGCAGAAAGTTTTCACCCCAACTTGGAGTAAGTCTCTAATAGTTTTAGTCGCCTCTAGGATTATACCATCTTCTCCATCAATCCTGTCGTCTACTCCACTTAGTAGCAAAGGTACAACACTACGTACTACCTGCTTCGTTCCTTGGTCGTGCACTCTTGTACAACCCGAAGTCTTTCACTTTCAACTATCTTGATGAGAAGCTCATTGACATTGGTCTTACGAAGTTCCTTAGCCTTTGCCCTTCAACCTTATCTCGGTACTTGGAGTTTGCCTCTACATACTCCACCTCCTCGGCCCCATTCATGACCAAGTGCTCTCCCTCCATAAGAGCAAGAGATCAATGACTTCACAGAAGTCCCGTATCTGCGGTACCATGGCAGTGCCATACCCATGACCCTATTATCTGTCGTCTCATATCTGCATCCCTTTCTTCACGATCGGTAGATATGTCTTTGTGGCACTCCTCTGAATCCACATCTATTTTAACTTATGCTTAGTTTTGTGTAGCTAAGTCCCTTTGGACTCGACATCGCTTCCTCACCCCTTTCGACCCCCTACTTCAACACCTCTGTATTCTCCAAGTAGTTCCCCTTAGTCAATGGAAAGACATACTGCAACTCCCATGTATGGCCTTTGCCATCATGCTATAGGGTTCGCACCGATTCTATTCTCCTTAGCTTTCTTGGTAGCAACATTTGCTTACTCGGCTTTGTCCTCTGACTTGCCGAGCTCCCTTAAGCAAATATGAGCTTTAGAACAATCCAACTCTCTAGCTGCTCTAATCATACCTCTGCATGATCAAGTCCCTCCAATGGGACTTATTGGTACTTGCATTCAAAATTTTTCCTCAGTGATACACAACCCCCATATGCTAATGACCAAGGCTTTCATCCGATACAAAATTCGATGCACGCATATAAGACCCACCTCTATGGTACCATGGCTTTCACTCCTTGAATCCATAGCCCTTCTTGTCATCGTGTTGTTCACCAAAGTGGAACTCCTAGTAGCTCCCGATCACACCTCTATATAATATAGTCCCTCACGGGATTAGATTCATGTGTATCACATTGTCGCGAACTGTTCCACCATGATCCGCTACACCATGTCACCTCCTGGTGACATCTCCATTGCATTCTAATCCTTGTGGTATGAACTCGGATTATGATCCCTTTATGTGTGGCCTCTGCCAACACATCGTAGAGCCTTTTCCACCTTCGATTGTGTTTGCTCATTTTGTAATCAGCATTCATCCACCTGCTCTCGGGTCATACCTAGACGAAATACCGCTCTAGGATAGTCCATCGCCTAGTGGCTCCTGAAGTCCACCTACTTTACCGAAATTAGTGCACCATTATCTGGATCCTATGCCTCTATCCCTACTAGCACAATATCCACTATGCACTACTCCTTTCATGGCAACTTGAATGACAATACTATGGCATATTCTTCAAGAGTACCCATCTCCGTGTCCTCTTGCCCCGTGTTAAGGCCTTTCGAACAACTTCGCCTCCACAAGTTAAGTCGCCTTAGTTCCTCCGTCAAATACTTCTTTGAGGTAAGGTGCATGTGCCTTGAAGCAGCTCCCTTCGTCTTTGGCACCATGCAAGATGAGCCTGCTCTATCAGAATAAGGGACCCATGGAACGACATGATCTCACTCTTGCCTCTACAAGAGTTAATGTCCTTGACCTCTGTCTAAGGAAAGCTCTATGCCTCTGCTCCATATTTCATCTTCTTTGTTGGCTCTCTTCATACGGCTTAGGTACTTCGCCAAGTTTCACCCAAGTTGCTCTGCTCCTCGATTTGTATTGAGTTGATGATGGTCCTCACACCCACCATTCCACGGGTTAGCCCTCCATTGAGTCTGATCTTCATATCGACTCCAAGTGTGCCATCATTTGTATTGCCTTGGATCGCTCCACCACTCGATCTCGCAATACATCCCCCCAATGCATTATCTCAAGCGAGATCATACGACGACTCCTCGTCACTCGCTTAGTCTGTTGAGCTTTGTGAAGTTATTTTTTGAGGTACTCCTCCTCAATATGTGTAGTTCGTTGCATATGGTTCTCCCTTTGGAGAGTCGGGAGTTATCCCACTTGGATATCTATCCTGTTGAAGCAACTTCTCTTTTCGCTTCCTTCTCTTTGAAAGTTTTGAAGACCACCATCCCCTTAGACTACTCTGCCTTGCTGAACAAACTATGCATTATCCTGCCTCCCGAAAACACACTTGCTAGATTGTAACTCCACGTTAATACAACCCTCGCTACACCCCTCAAGGCCTAACAACATGCTGAACTTACTGCACACTTCAACCTCCTACGGATGTATCCTTCTCACACTAAATAGAAAGTTTCAATGCTCTATAGCGCCGAGTTTCGGTCACCTTGGGATGGCCACGAACACTCCATCATTCACATACAAGCCTTTGCATGAGTACCGAATTCTTCGAGTTAGCAATTCCTCTCACCTTTGTGAGCTTTGCACAACTCTTTCAGTCGTTGAACAACTCATTCCACCTTATATGGTCTCATCCTTTACCAAGCGCCTCACTTGCCTTAAGCACCATCAAGTATTGTTGCCAACGTTGAGCCATAGCTCAAACTTAGCTATCCTAACCTTTGTGCGCTACACATTCTTCTCAGCTTACTTGTCCTCATAGTGCCATTCTTCTGAATGTCAATCTCAGATGCTCGCTCCTTTGAGCAACTCCTTTTCCCTACATCTTCATGCATGTTTTCCCTCCAAACGGTCGCATGTGCTGGCTGCCCTCAACGAAGCCCCGCTGGGTCCTCCACGTTTGCATGCTAAGTGTTTCTATGAGTGCTTATCCCACTCTGATACCATCTATTATGGACTTAGCTGGTTTTGCCTAAGTCGTGCGGCACCCTTGCGTGTCCGTCTGCAAAGGTTAACCTCCCCAAAACCTCCTATGGTCCCTTAGGACCTACAAAAGAGAAAATAGATTAGAGAAAACACCTCACTCGAGATCCACAAGCAATCATTTCAAGAAACACTTCATAGCCAATCCAAATTACAAACAACCTTTTACAAGCTTTGAACGATCGCACAACAAAGGGTCCAAATGGTCCACTACAGATCGAAACGGTTGTAAAACAATCAAACAACCGAACAAGTTGTAAAACAACCGAACATGTCTAGGATAAATGGGTTTACTTATTTGAAGAATTGGAAAGACATCTAAGTTAGCGAACCATTGAATTGGTTCCAAATCACTCAATTCTTCTAGATCTATATATTTTCCCTTATGTATACTTCTAGACTCAAAGGTTGGGAATTTAAGGGCATGTTGAGGGGAATCAAAGAGTATGGAATCAAAGTTTCATCTAATTTCCTCTTTCCTTTGTCCCTTGGGGATCTTCGAAGTCATGGAACTATATTAACAATGAGAGAGCTATATATAAGTAGCAAGATCAATCAATGAATTGAGAGAAAAGTTTTAGGGATTACTCTTGTAATGATCTCCAAGAGGGTTGAGATTGATCCTTAGATTTGTAGAAGATAAGGGTTTTCTTGGGTTTCTAGAGGAAGAGCAAGGAGAATGAGAAGTGGAGAAAGGTTTAGTGATGTGGATGAGAGGTCGAGGAAGGTTTAGGGGTGGTTCTACCAGCGGCCCTAACTTTGATTTTTATAGGGCAGGGTTGCGGGTAGTGGTATCACTGCTTGAGCGGTGCTACCGCCTATAAGCAATGCATATTGGCGGTGCTATCGCCAGTCCAGCTATACCACCGTCGGTGCATTGTTTTGCTCAAGATATCGTTGTTGGTTGTCTTTGTCTAGCATTTTTGCTTTTCTTTTGAGATGCAGCAAACAACTACTCTTACCTCCTTTTCTTTTGAGACAAGTAAGATCACAATCAGGTGCAAACACCCATTTGCATAAATATCATATCAAGTCATTTCATGAAACAAAGTTCACTTTTGTAAATAGAAAGAGGAAGGATTCATATGGAAAAGATCAAATATACCAATGATCTATGAATTAGATCTCTTCTTCTATGAATTGCAAAGAGAAGGAATGGTAGCAAATGATCTTAAAAAAGAAAACTCTATTTTCAAAAGTCGAGAAATTCAAAAAATATAAAAGATGAACTCATACATCAGAAAGATTTAACATACCTAATTCTCTTCTAATAAAATTAAATTATTTCTCATTTAATGGTTTTATAAAAGTATCAGCTAATTGATGTTTAGTATCAATAAATTCTAAAGATATATCATGATTATTAATATGATTTCTAATAAAATGATGTCTAATGTCAATATGTTTAGTTCTAGAGTGTTGAATAGGATTTTTTGTTAAACATATTGCAATAGTGTAATCACATTTTATAGGTACGTTTTTCAAGTGAATTCCATAATCTTCTAATGTGTTTTTCATCCATATAACTTGTGCACAACATGCACTTGCTACTATATACTCAGCTTCAATTGTAAATAATGCAATTGAGTTTTATTTCTTGAAAAATCAAGAGACAAGTGCATGACATAAGAGTTAACATGTTTCATATGTGCTTTTTCTATCTATTTGACCTAAGAGTTGACATGCATCGACATAAGCAAGTAACTCAAAGTTTTTAAATTTTGGATACCATAATCCTAGATTAGGAGTTCCTTTTAGGTATCTAAAAATTCTTTTAACAGCTTTTAAATGAGACTGCTTTAGATTAGATTAAAATCTAGCACACAGTCCAACATTAAATATAATATCAGGTCTAGTTGTTGTGAGGTATAATAAACTACTTATCATACCTCTATAAGTCTTTTAATCAAAGCATTCTCCATTAATGTCTATATCTACTTTTGTAGAAGTGCTCATTGGTGTATTAATAGTTTTAGCACTATTCATATTATATTGTTTCAATAAATATAAAACATACTTAGTTTGACTAATAAAAATTCTATTACTTAATTATTTAATTTACAATCTTAAGAAAAAAGTTAATTCGAACATTAAGCTTTTTTCAAACTCTTGACTTATACTTTTGGCAAACGATTCACACAAAGATTCATTTGAAGAACCGAAAATGATATCATCAACATATATTTGGATAATGAGAAAATTATTTTCAAAATATTTAATAAACAATTTAGTATCGATCTTGCATTTCATAAAATTATTTTGAATAAGGAAAGAACTAATTTTAATTCATAGAGAGCCTTAGACAATTTAAACACATAACTCAGAAAAATTATATTCTCAGGTGATTATTCAACATAAACTTCTTTGAAAATAAAGTCATTATGAAAAGCACTTTTAACACCCATTTGAAATAACTTAAAATTATTACAACTAACATAGGTAAGGAGAATCCTTATGGTTTCAAGTTTAGCCATAAAAGCAAAGGCTTCTTTATAATTGATACATTTTTCTTGGTTGAAACCTTTGGCCACTAGTCTAGCCTTATTTCTAACCACGATATCAAATTCATCTTACTTATTTCTAAATATTCATTTAGTACCAATTTACCAAATGATCACTAGGTCTAGGAACAAGCTTCCATACCTCATTTATTTTAAATTGATTTAATTCTTCATGCATTGCAAAGACACATGAATCATCTTTTAGAGCTTCATCAATGCATTTAGGTTCAATTTAAGATAAAAAGACTACATTCGCATAAAATTTTTTAAAAGACGAACTAGTTTGAACACCTTTTGATATGTCTCCAAAGATTAGCTCCTTAAGATGAGTATATATATACTTCCAATCCTTAGGTAAGGATTCGAAGATGCATCCAAGTTACTTGAGGGAAGAGAATGTTCATTCAAAATTAAAGCATTAAAATCAAAATCATCATCAAAATTGTTTTTCTTAAATTTGGAAAGCTCATTAAAAATAACATGAATGGATTCCTCTATAACTTAAGTTCTTTTATTAAAGACACGGAAGGCTTTAGAAATTAAGGAATAACCAAGAAAAATATATTCATTGGATTTAGCATCGAATTTTCCTAAGGCATCTTTTTCATTTGAAATAAAACATTTACAATCGAAAACTTTAAAATATGATTTATTGGGTTTTTTGTTATTCCATAATTCATAGGGAGTTTTGGAAAGTAATAGTCTTACGAGAACCTTGTTCATGATATAGCATATCGTGTTAACAGCTTCAGTTTAAAAATATTTGAATAGGCTATGATCGATTAACATAGTTCTTACCATTTCTTGTAAGCTCCTATTTTTTTTCTTTTAACTACTTTATTTTATTATAGATTTCTTGGAGTAAATAAATTGTGGTTATACCTATTTGACTCAAAAAAAAAAATTAAAAATCATTGTTTTGAAATTTATCATCGTGATCACTATGAATAGATAAAATCATAAAATCATTTTCATTTTGAACAAATTTACAAAATTTCGAGAAATATTTAAAACAATCACTTTTGTGAGCTAAGAAGTATGTCCAAGTGTATTTACTAAAATCATAAATAATTACAAATGTATATTTAGTACCTCCTAGGCTTATTATATCAATTGGACCAAATAAATATATATGGATCAATTGTAGAGATGCTTATTTAATTCTTTAATTTGAAACTACTTTTTATTTGTTTTCCTAATTGATATGCATCATAAACTTTGTCTTACTACTTTTTATTTGTTTTCCTAATTGATATGCATCATAAACTTTGTCTTTGACAAACTTCATGCTAGGCATTCCTCTTACAAGTTCTCTAGTTAAAATTTGAGAGATTAGTTTCATTCTAGCATGACCTAATCTCCTATGTCAAAGCCATGCATCATTGTCTAAAGCCAAAAAACATGTTTCATCGTAAAAATCGTCAATATCAATAATATACACATTATTGTTTTTTAAGACAATCATAGATCTATTTTTGTGTAGTATTTCAATGATACAAGCATTAGATTCAAATTTGATAATATATCATTTATCACATAATCGACTAATGCTTAGTATATTATATTTTAAACCATCTACTAATAATATCTTCAATTAAAATGTTTGATTTGTTACCTATATTTCCTTTCCCAATAATTTTCCTTTGTTATTGTCTCCAAAGGTGACAAATCATTTGTCTTGGCTAGTGAGCTTAGAAAAGTGTATTGGATCTCTGGTTATATACCTTGAGCATCTACTATCAAAGTACTATCTCTTACTCCTAGATTGTGATTGTAGACATATCTATAAGAAATGAGATTTTCTTTTAGGTACCTATTTAACCTTGAGTTCTTCATAAATATATCTACCTATCATTGAGTGATTTATGGTTCCTTTAGGAACCCAAACTAATTTGTGTGGACTATATTTTTAAAATGGACATTTGTAGGCAAAATGACCATATTTTTCACAAAAAATATATTTTTATCTAGGTGAGACATGTAATGTAGGTCCTTTAACGAAAATAATTGACTTTTGTTGAATGTTACTCACAAAGCCAATTCCTTCCTTTCTATAAACATAACTCTTATTAGCGAGGATCATGTTTAGATATTTATTTTCTATTTTATTTTTTTCTAGCATTTCTTGTAGTAAAGAGTTTTCTTTCTTAAGTGAATCTATCTCATCACACTTAGTGCAAGAAACTAGCATACTATCATCATGCTCATTTTTTAATTTATTAAATTCACTAACAAGAGAAGTATACTCCTTCTTTAACAAATTATATTTTTTACCAACTAACTTACATTCATCATATAGATCATTGAAAGAGATAAGTAAATTATCATAAACTAAATGAGATTCGAGTGAGTCACTTACCTCGTCATTGAGCATCATTAGAGTGTAGTTAGCAACTTCTTCTTTGTTAGTTGGCTCCTCGTTTTCGGATACAATCGAATCATCTCAAGTTTCTTTGAGCGTCTTTTTTTTCTTTGGTTGCTTCTTCTTTATTTAGGGACATTCACCCCGGCATCTTGCATTCATAGCAAATTACTTGGTCATTTTTTAATTCACTTTTTTTCTTAGTGTCTTGTTTTGTTTTGTTCCTTTTTAAGATTTTTTTAAACTTTCTTATAAGAAGTGGCAAGTCATCATCATTATCTTCGTCATCACTTGAGTTTTCACCCAAGTGGTCTTCTTTGGTTCTAAGTGTCATGTCCTTCCTATTCTTTGGAATGTTGTTCCTAAGTTTATCTTGTGTTATATACGTCATTTCATATGTTATCAAGGACCTGATAAGTTCTTCAAGCAAAAAGTTATTAAGATCTTTTGCTTCTTGTATTACCATTACTTTAGGATCCTAACTTTTTGAAAATGATCTTAATATCTTGTTAACAAGTTCAAAATTAGAAAAACTTTTACCAAATGCTTTTAGACCATTGATGACATCCGTAAAACATATATACATGTCTCCAATAGTCTAACTTGGTTTCATACGAAACAACTCGTAGCTGTGAATCAAAAGATTAATTTTCGACTCTTTAACCCTACTTGTGCCTTCGTGTGTGACTTCAAGTGTGTGCCAAATCTCATGTGTAGTTTCGTATATAGAAACCCGATTAAATTCATTCTTATCAAGAGCGCAAAATAAAGCATTCATTGCTTTATCATTCAAAGAGAAAGTCCTCTTTTTCAAATCATTTCATTCATTCATTAGTTTGGAAGACTTCTCAAAACTACTTTCAACAATGTTCCATAAATCGAAATCCATAAAAAGTAAGAAGATTTTCATTCTAGTTTTCCAATGCGTGTAGTCCGTTCCATTGAACATAGGAGGACGAGTGATAGAAAAACCCACTTGGTTGCTAGCAAAAGTCATCTCTCTTGGGTATTAAACCAAAAAGAGATAAACCTCACTCTGATACCAATTGTTATGATCGAGTCGGCACTAAGAGTGAGGGCGGGTAAATTAGTTCTTACTATAAAATTTTCTTCGATTAAAAAAAATTCAATGATTTTGAAAAGTTTGATTTGATGAAACCCATATCGGAATTGATATCGAAAGTATGTTTCACTTGAAGTAAATGTAATAAGCAATTAAAAATAGAGAACAATAGTAATGAAGAGCAAAAGAGAGTGCACACCAAATTTATAGTAGTTCAGTCATTGTGACCTACATCCACTCCCGATTCCTCCTCCGTTGAGGCTACCAACGTCCATTAACGGTCTTCCTTCAATGGATGAAGATCAACCACCCTCTTATAATACTTTTTTCTTTTCACGAGTTTAGGAGACAACCTTTACAAGCCTCACACCTCTTCTTGAATGATTATAAAAGTAGAAGGGGAGGACATTTAGAAATTTTACAACCCAAAATCTCAATATTTTTATTCACACTTTCATTCCCTTTTATGCTGAAAAGAGTGGGATATTTATAAGCCCCAATGGCTTCAATGAAGCCAAAAAGTGTCTCATCCTGTGTTTCTAGGGTATTGACGGTACCATCGTCATTATTAGGCGATACCATCGCTTACAGACTGACACTGGGCGATACCACCACCTAGTTTAGGCGGTACGACCACTCGACAAAGCCTCGGAGACTAGGCTTTGGCGATACCACTACCTAGCAGCATTAACTGCCGATGGTACCACCGCCCATTTTGAACGGTACCATTGCCTAGTCTGGATGGTACCATTGCCCAGACCACTTGAGAGGCTAAGCCTCAAGCGATACCACCGCCTAGTCTAAACAGTGCCATCGCCTAACATGGCTCTAAGTGGCTGAATGGGCCATCCAACCGGCCCAATTCAGCCTTGTTAATGGTCTAATTGGTCCCTAATTAAGTTAATATGATTTTTCTCAAAACTAACTCAAACTAAAATCCTAACTATGATAATAAGGCTAAAACAATTATGATACAAGTAATCTAAGTTATCCGGCACGTCAATTGTTCAATCGAACTCTCGGTAAATTTCTAGCGAACTCTCGACGATCTTCCGATGAGCTTTCGGCGAACTCCCGATGAACTTCCAATGAGCTATCATTGCATCGTCCCCAATCCTTCGGTGTATCTCCCGATTCATCCGGCCCAATACCTAATCATTGACTCTGGCCCGACTTCGACTCTTCTTTAATTATTTTATCTTTCTCACGATCATAGTTAATCCTGCATCACTTATCTCATTAGATCATTAATTCCATCATCAAAAATCGAGATTTAACAAAAATTACACTTAATCTTTTAGAAAATAAAAATCCTAAAGGTATAAAGAAAAAAAAAAAGGCGTTTTGTGCCATTTGGGTTTTAGTCTTAAATATTACAACACGGTATCGACGTGGCATGTCACGTTACATATATCAAAAATATTTTTTATTCAGAAGCTACAATAACCGATAGTAGCTGTAAAATAAACATTATATAAAATAGCCATCTTAAATATTGTGATGCATCTGCCTCGACATTGCTTAATAACACGTCAAGTTATCTCTCTATCTCTCTCACATAAGAACTGCTGGCATAAAAACTTTGACTACGCGTTTCGCGATCACTCGCGCATGCATCGATCTGGCATCGCAATGTTTATGTGCCACGAGTTGCTCGCCTCCTTTTCTCATTGACAACTACTTGCGAGGAGGCTAAAGAAGGTGATCGGAAATGGAGTTTTTCTTGGGTTCTTCTCTCTTCTTCCTCCTCCCCCTCCTCCTCTTCTCTTTCCTTTGCCCCGCCCTTCTCTTCTTCAGTAAACGCCCCTTTTCCTCTCCGGCCAATGGCTGCAGCAGCCTCAAGAGCTACTTCCTCATGGGACACCTCCCCCACCTCATCAAGAACAGGCGTCGGCTACTGGAGTGGTCTGCGGAGCTCATCCTCGCATCCCCCACCGGCACCGTCACCGTCGCCCCCGTCGTCTTCACCGGCAACCCCTCCAACGTCGAGCACATGGCCAAGGCCAACTTCGGCAACTACCCCAAGCACGGAGCCTTCATCTCGCCCGTCCGCGACTTCCTCGGCTGCGGCATCCTCAACGTCAATGGCGAGGAGTGGCGCCTCCAGCGCAAGGCCGCCAGCTACGCGTTCAACACTACCTCACTCCGCGCCTTCGTCTTCGACAAGGTCGACCGCGAGATCGTCGGCCGGTTATTCCCTTTGATGAGGGAAGCTAGTCAAAGCGATGAGGTGTTGGATCTCCAAGATGTGCTCGAGCGCTTCGCCTTTGATACCATCTGTAGCCTGGTATTGGGGGAGGATCCCGGGTGCCTCGGCGGCGGCCACGGGAGCGAAGAGAAAGAGGGGGAGAGGTTCTTCCGCGCGTTCGGCGACGCCGTACACCTCAGCATCGAGCGGGCGCTGCAGCCACTCCCGCTGGTCTGGAAGGCCAAGAAGTGGCTCGATATCGGGTCAGAGCGGCGGCTACGGGAGTCGATGGCGATCGTCCACGGATTCGTCGATAGATGCATGCGGTCGAGAAGGATGCGGACGAGCGGGGACGGCGGCACCGATTTCCTTTCTCGGTTCGACCAGAGGGAACTCAATTCTAACGAGCTCATTCGCGACATCCTCATCAACTTCGTGCTTGCAGGGCGCGACACGACGCCCGCGGCACTGACCTGGTTCTTCTGGGTCCTCGCCTCGCAGCCCCAAGTAACGAACAAGATAAGGGAAGAGATCGAACTCATCCGATCCCGACGAGCTGAGGAAGACGGCAGAAGAGCCTCGTTCACGATGGAGGAGCTGCGGGAGATGAACTACCTCCAGGCGGCGACATCAGAGTCGTTGCGGCTGTACCCGCCGGTGCCGCTGGTGCCAAGGAGCTGTTCAGAGGAGGAGGAGCTGCCGGACGGGGCGCGGATGCGGAAGGGGTGGGTGCTGATGTACAACGCGTATGCCATGGGGAGGAGGGATGAGATATGGGGGGAGGACTGCAGGGAGTTCAAGCCGGAGCGGTGGCTGGAGGAGGAGGGGGTGTTCCGGGCCAAGAGCCCGTTCGTGTACCCGGTGTTCCATGGAGGGCCGAGGATGTGCATGGGGAAGGACGTGGCGTACGTGCAGATGAAGGCGATCGCGGCGAGCATCCTGGAGAGGTTCGAGATGGAGGTGGTGGAGGCGAGCGGGAGGCATCAGTTGCTGATGACCATGAGAATGGAAGGAGGGTTGCTGGTGAAGGTAAAGGAGAGGAGCAGTGGGAAGTGTGCTTGGAACGCACCATCTATATGAAAAAATATATATTATTGACAAATGAAATGCATTTTATCCTTGATCAATATATAAGGACATGAGCACATATAAAATTAAATTTACTATCATCAATTTCAATTGAAGCATCTGAAACTACGTAGGTTTCGATTTTCCAAGTTTATAGGTCACTAATTTCACGTCAAGCTTCCAAGTCTATGGGTCATTATTTTCACATCAAGCATTCAAGTAAAAGAGATCGTCACAGTTTATTCAATCTCATATCTCAAATGAGAGGTTGATTGTTGTAATGATATACAGGGATGGATGCATTTAGTACCATTAAATATATTTTGACCACGACATTCCAAGTTATATGTGAAGGCATCAACAACATATTAGCTAAACAAGACAACAAATGCTTCAAAAATTTTCTATGACATAAAATCAAACACTAGTAGAAGCAAAATGTTCCAATTACTTAGTTGGTTATTAATTGTTCTAAATTACTTGACTCGCTGCTTTCTTTGTAACTCCAACAGTATGAATTGCTGGTGTGAGGATGCTAAAAATTTTAAGGCATATAAATATGTGAGAAACTTGTATGTGTATCTTTCTGTGGTTTACAAATGTGCCTACTGAGCTTATTCAAACAAAGAACGTCTAAAGAACCATCAGATACTATAAGATATGAGCAAAGTGCTGTAGTATATGCTTAAGTTCAGAATCTATAAGATATATTTGTCCTAGAATAACATTAAAGACTCTCAAGTTTATCACAGTATTCCAATAGAAGAAATATAAAACTGTGGCGTATCATCAATTATTACTTCAGTATCACAGTATCTGTCTTGTACTTGGATGCATTAGATATGTGGGGCAGAAGATGAACCTGACCAAATTTATTTTCTCCTAGAGGCTTCATAGCAGTAACTAAGGATCACAACAGCGGCAGCAACAGCAACTCCAAAAGCACTTTGTGCTAAAACAGCACTAGTTGCAATTGTTTTGGTGGTAGAACCAGTTTGTCGTGAAGTAAATCCCAGTTCTGATAATTTCTTGTGTGATTCTGCATAATCTTTGAAAAAAAGCTCCTCATCCTAGCAAAAGTTAGCTTAGATTGGCTTATGAGATGAACAAAATATAAAAATGTAGAAAAGAAAAAAAAAATCATCTAGATATTCCTAGTGCCGTATTATAATGTATCTGAATGTAAATGGTATTTTCTATTAACCAACAAGTTAAATAACATGTCAATCATCGTAAAATAACATACAAATCAAGTGTACCTTAGCATACAGCTCAACATAGCGTCTAAACTCAGGGTCATGTAACAGAGCATTATCAGTTGGAAGCTTCAAAAGTCCCTCTGTTTCTCCCTTGAGCAATTCACTGTCAAGTGACAAATTTTAGTGGGTTTCTCTAGCATATTCATAGTGCTCTTAAGTAAGCAATAATAAAAATGATCCATGAAATTTTTTTGTTTTGCCTTCAAACAATTCATTGTTCATCTTACATGAAATACGAGTTGTCAAATTTGAGGGGTTCAACTGTCCAGGCACCTTCAAATCCTGACCTTTCAGGATGAGCCCTTCCCTTTAAGAGAAAAATTATTTGTTAGTCGACAAACTTATCGTTCATGCAATGTCAGCAATTAAAATGATAAGGTGACTACCAGTGTGTGTCCACCAGAAAGTGCCACGATATCCTTATCTGATAAACCCATCCTGTAAAAGATGTCTCTCAGATGGGGCGCACCTGCAACCAAATGACATATATATGCACATATGACTGCTTGTAGACAAACGGTATACCCTTATAGATCAACATTAAAAGAAGAATTTAAAAGAATGTACTCCATATCAATGATATGAAACATTTTAGAGAACAAAACCTAGTACATTTACAATAACGATCAACTTGTCTCCCCAGCAATGGGTATGTATGCTCATTGGATCTGGAAGAGTCTTTGGATATTCAAGTAAATGTGACAAGAACACTTGGCATCACAAATAAAACATAAACAACACACTTTTACCAATTTGGTATTTGCAAAACAAATCCATTGCATGAATATATGAACTCCACAGGATTGGAAATGTTGAAATATCACAGCAAATAACTCAAAAGGAGAAACTTAAAAACTTCAATTAAAAGATAGAATTTGAAAAATATAATAATCCTAACCATTAAACGTTCTACCAGAAGATTATACAAAATGTAGTTTAACTGACGTCATAAATACCAGGGAGATACTTTTTATTGTTTCCAGAAAAGCAAGTGTAAAAATGTCAAGACAATTATTCAGTATTCACATCATGCAAAGTGCTACAGTCCTTTTGGACACTGAAATAAATAAATAAGTTTCATAGTGAACCTTGCTTAGCATCAGGAAGCCGTCCTTCTCTTGGGCAAACTGATGAATCCTGGTACAACAAAAGAAAGCATAACCAGTATGTATTTGTCAGATAACCAGTCGGTTACAAAAAAATGCCTTATCATGTACCCGTCTTCCTGGAACAAAGTCAATGGTCGGTCCTCCAGTCACTTCAACAGCCACAACTCCAGCCAGCTGGACATTATGATATTTTAGTTAATTTTGGTTTATGGCTCATTCGATGACAAATAAGAGTTGACATATAAAACAATCAATATCCAGAAAAATAAGGAGGCCTAGGGCACAAGGATCTTGCCAATAGAATGTTTAATAATGTTAAGTGTAGCATTATCATGGTGATAGGGGCTGCCCTCTATTAAATAAGCATAGCTATTCTTAAATAGGTAATATGAAATTAATTTCTTATTCTTAACTTAAAGGCTACAGAATCTACATCCTCTGGTAGCAAACAAAAAGAAAATATCAAAACAAAAAGAGTAAATATTCAATTAGATGCAATCCAAATAAAAGATAAAATGAGAGATAATCGTCTTAGATGACATGAACACGTAGAAGACATCCGGACGTAATAGTTAGACAAGGTGAGTCGATTATGATAAATGATATGAGACAAGGATGTGGTAAAGGGAAGCCTAAAGAACCTTATTACAAATAATTAAAAGAAATCTGAATGCTCATAATTTACTTAAGAGATATTGTTTTATTCAATGAGGATGGAACATGCAGAAGACATCTGGACGTAATAGTTAGACAAGGGGAGTCAATTATGATAAATGATATGAGACAAGGATGTGGTAAAGGGAGACCTAAAGAACCTTATTGCAAATAATTGAAAAATCTGAATGCTCCTAATTTACTAAGAGATATTGTTTTATTCAATGAGGATGAACCTTGGTGAACTAGTAAAATTGCTTCTTTGCGATTTGGCTGATCAAGAATTGAGATGGAAACATTCTTTCTGGTTGGAGGAACAAGGTAATATATTTTGACCCCCCCTTAAACCCCGCAATGGCACGAGTCTAATGGGATCTCTGGTTTTGAGCTCAATAGTGTGAGAAGCTTCATGTAGCTGATGCCAAATATTGGGGATATTAAGCCTTATTGTTCTTGTTGTTGTGAAAGGGTAATTATTCAACTATGCGACAACATATATCGGTTCCCAAAATTCGAGTTATATCACTTGCTTGCTCATGTCCTTCACAGTTCATATCTCAGCTAATGTTACTGCCATATCTTAAAAGATGAACATAGGACTATAAATGTCAGGATGACAATTCTAAACCAAGTGAGATGTCACCTTAAATTTTCTAGTCTTAACTTCTGCAGTCAGTGACCTCATAAATCAATCACTCTAGCTTAGTTGAGCTTTTTTAGTCATGCTTCATGATGGTTTTGTAGTCAAAATTGCTGACTTTTGCTGTCATCGTATTAGTGGCCCACATAAATCTCTGCTATAGCTTAGATGGGCTTTTCTAGTCATGTTTCAGTATTCCTGGATAAAACCCAACTAGTTCCCTTGAACTTAAACAAGCAACAAAAATTAAAACACAAGAACCATGTTAACAGGTCTTACATCTTTTCCAATCCACATAACTTTAATTTATTTACTACTAGAATCAGAAAGTTAAGCGTATGGTCACCTGGTAAAGATCAGCATATGTAATCCTGGGATGCTTCCTCTTCACAGGCTCTGATGACAACATAAACAAAAATAAAGGAAAAGAATACTGAGGTGACAGCAACATTGGTTTGAATGAAGACAAATTGAAATAAAAAATATAAATTCATGAGATGAAATGGTTTGTCATTGGTAAAGCTACAACGTATATGTGAAGAAGAAAAAATGTGGCAACTTCCAGAGATGTATAACATTAAATAAGGTACTAAGAACTGGAATTATACGATAAGTACTCTGATCTTTTGAAAAATCCAATAGCAGTTGAAGTCATCATGTCACTTATAAGAATAAAACTTGCAGTTCTGAACTAAGAAAAATTTGTGAAAGCTTCAAAACCTATTATCTCAACTTGTGTTACATTAAGAACCAGAGAACTATTAAAGTCTTTGTATTCAGTTTGCACTTCCGAAAAATGCACCATGACCTTTAGGAAGCACCCTTGCAGCAAAAGATTAACTGCATGATGCAAACTGCAAGACATGATTTTTCTAATATCTTTCAGAATTTCATCTTTTACTAATCCTGATGAGAAAGGGCAAAGTGAAGATCTAGAAAGTGAAAGTGAGATATCAATTCTGATTGTCAGAATGTGAAACAACGATAATAATTAGTTACTACTTCGAGTATATGCGATTCAAAATATAAATCGAGCAAACAACCACATAAGAAGTTTCCTTAATGAAGCCCACTTAATGTCAGTTATGTTCCATATTGTTTCCACTTCAATAAGAAATTGATAGGATAAAGATAACAATGATGAAAATGATGGAAAGAATTTCTATGTCCCTGTAGAGTTGCAGTAGATTTATCTAGAAGCAAGGTTTACCGTACCGGACTGTACCGCCCGGTACAGGCGGTACGTACCGGTCCGACAGACCAGCGGTACACGGACCGCCCCGTACCGTACCGAGTACTGTACTAGTGTACAGTAACACTGTAGTAGTGTACAGTGCAATGTAGCAGTGTACAGTGCTCGGTACACGTGAGTGTACCGCTCGGTACACCTGGGTGTACCGAGCGGTATACCGTACCGTACCGGTACCGAGCCCGGGTCGAAACGCCGGTACGGTACGGTACGGCGAACCTTGTCTAGAAGTATGATTGCTTATATCCTTGCATTCCTATAATTTTATTGGGATCTGAAGCCTACAGAGTACAAACAAAGATGCAAACGTGAAACAGCAAGCAATAAGTTAAGGACAGTTTTTGTATAGATACCAAGTTTTTATGCATTCATGTACAAAAAATTAAAAAACATACCACAGAGATCTATAGCTATTTTTAAGCCAGAATTTGAACCATGAGTGAACTCTTCCTCATGCCTAATTGAGCCATTTGGGCCACCAGTTTTGGTATTTACATCAAAAGTTCCAGCATCATGCCATCTGAAAGAAAATCAGAAAGACAACTTTGGAATTTTTCTAATAAACAGCAAGCACCAGAAGAACTATGCTATAAACAATTCTACTTTCAAAAAATTCTTAGGATTTGAAATATGATGGGGTAACCTTGCAAAACAGAAAAACCTTTGCAAATGAAACCATGAAGGAACTTGTAACATATGACCTGCAAAGAACTCTTTGGATAAAAAGCTTCTAAATGGATAAAAACACTCCAAGTGCCTTCAAATAAAGTGTCAATTTAAACTGTACATACTTTTTATATGGTACTGGGTGTGCCCTTTATTTATACTTTTATATGGGATACCATGAAACAAATCATGTAAACAAAAATGGTAGACAAAGTTGCGTAGGATGACTAACATATCAAGTCAAAAATGCTCCAATACTGAAAAAGTAGGATTTAAGGCCTAGAGCCCCATAGAAATACAAAAATAGCTAAAGGAAACTGCCAAAATGTGCTAACTCAACCAAAGCCCTTCTGCATAACGTTTTATGCAGTTAACATTCGAAACACAACCATGTTTACTAAATTAAAAAAATCGAATTATGCATGTATGCGAGGTAATCATGCAACACACATTCTTTCAATGCTAACTATCTCATAATAATCCACCTTATATAAGCTTCATGTGCTCTTTTCCCAGGAACATAATACTAGACAATATCATATATATATATATATATATATATATATATATATATATATATATATATATAATATTGTACTGAAATGTTACAGAACATTAACCAATAAGCTACCAGAACAAGCAACCATAAGATAACACTATATATTTTTCTTCCATATTTAGCCAATACAGAGATTCAATACCTCTTTTTTTAACTTCAAATACTACAGAGACCATCCGAAATAGGGGTTGCATGCCAGACTAAAACACAAAAGGAAAGAAATTTATTATATGGCAAGTCAAGAGACCATCACAATCAGCCACTAGCATGCTGTATGTATTTTATTGTTCCATGATGTACATGATGTGCAGGTATGTACCTCATTTATAAAATCCAAAGAAAGATTATAACATTGTTTTATTCTTATAAAGAAAGTCACTAAGCAAATAAAAGAACAATAAATAACTCCAAGATTATTGACAGAGAAAGCAGCACAGACTGTTGAATGCCAGGGTTAGACTTGTGCTGGATCAACCTTTATGTATAACAAGAGTTACAAGAAACCAAAAAATTCAAACTTTTCTCTGTAGGACAATGTCCAAGCTTCCAAAGTAAGAACTTTGTAATTTGTATCTATCTTATAATCAAAATGAAATTCTGAAACCATGATACAGCAGTCCAGATCCAAGCTACTTAAGCCAATAGATCTCATAATATTTTAAGTCTACAAAGTGTATAAATGTGACTACTATAAATCTTTTAGGCTTCATTGATTGGGTAGTTTATACACTAGCATAGCATATGTTGTCTATGTCAATAATCAAGGTGTTACTCAAGAGAAGGAAATAAATGTTATGGAAATTATCACATATAACAGCAAGGAAGTTAAGGTTGTTGCCAATGAATTGCACAAATTTAGATCCTCCACACGAGAACACTGGAAGAGAGTAAACTTGTAAGAGGACATGAAGCAAAATGGCACAGTGATTATTTAAGTAATATTATTTTACCAACTCATTTATCCCACAAACAATTCCTATTATCACCAAATAAATACATATAATAAAATATAACATATAAAACCATTAAAAGAAATCATATCTTGTCACATAACCATATCATTTTCTTATGAAAAACCTCCACCAATGAAATTTTAACTTATAGGTCCCATTTGATTATGTTCAGTTTCACCCTTCATTTCATAATGTTCTTTTACCTATAGCCACAAAAATGTCCATAATGTTGGAAAATTTCTCAATAATGTAGGGTCTATAACGAAGGATATAGGTGTATGTAAGAGCCTGTGTGGTATTAAAAAGGAAAACCCACAATAGCATAGAACAAAACTATGAGTGCCCAGAGAGCTGAAATCACGATGATTTAACCTATGCGTAACATATATCTCATCCAGCCAAGGTATGAAAGTTGAGTTTCCATATGATAGAAGCAAATTTTTTTTGTCAATTGGACACAATTTTATAGCCAAAAGACACATACCTTTATAAAAGGTGTTGAAAAGGAAAAGTTTACAAAAAGTGTTTTCTGAGCTAAAAGAAGTTCCGTTCAACCCAGCCATAGCTGAGTCGATATGCATCCAGGAGAGCTTCAAAATCCCCACAGCGCCTTGTTGTGTGGTTAATTCATAATTGATGTAGAAGAAGAGAGAAAAAAAAGGGTTCTGAGGCCAACATCTTGCCTTCAGCCAACACCATCCGGTAAAAATCCCTACAGCTGTTAACGCGATGCAATTAAGGGATTCAACATCAAAATTCACCATGTGATGTATCCGCTATCTTTGACAAAAGAATTCATCGAGAAATAAATTAATTAATCTAGACAGTACTTCTGCGCGAAAGGATGTTTTCGAGATAAATCGATTTGAGGGATTCCGACATCATCACATGGCATCACCACATAGATCACTAAAATAGCAACAAAGGTGAAAATACTTGGATCGAAAGAAAACACGCGATTTCGGGTAGCGTAAAGGAGTTTGCATGACGCATCATCATCGAGAGGACGGGTCTCGATTCGGGAAGGTCGTACTCACGCGAGGCGAAGCATGATGGGGGCGCAGTTCTTGCTGGCGATGAGGGCTCGAAAGTCTCGGCGAGCCTTCTCGATCTCCTTGAGGTACTCCGCGTCCACCACCGGGGCCGCCATTCCCAGAGAGAAATCGCGAAGAGGCAAATGGAGATCTCGGGGTTCTCGGTTTCAATAGGCGAACGAGTAGACGCCAAGGAGGAGAGAGAAAGATATGGTTTTATTGGCCACTCGCTTCCCGAAGCGCTTCACCAACCACACGCAGTGAGATGATAACAGTACCGTTTGACACTGCCTTGAGCTTGATCAGGCTTCGAATCGAACCCAACATCAGATCGAGTTCCAACCGTCTGATGCTTCTGGAGGACGTAGATAGATCAACCCTTCGAATGTTCGAGTAGATGGTTGCATGCGTGGAATGAATGACATGTCAAACATGTGGTAACCAAGAAGTCATACATTACTTCTGATTACTCCTCTCTCTCACACACACAAACATACATTATTTCATACATTGTCTACAAGGAGACTTATTTATGTTCGAACAAATTTACTCAGACGAGCATTTTGATGCAAGAGCTGATTCGATTTACCAAAAAACGGCCCCATGGAAGTGACTGCAACTGCAAACAAGTCCACCCATCAGTTCTTGGAGAAGGCTCGGAGAGTTTCATCCAGTGCTCTCTGGTCATAGTCACCGGTGAAGACACAGCTACCCAATGGACCCTTCAAAAGGATCAACCTCAGCAATCCATCAGCCACCTTCTTATCCACCTGTGATCAAAGAATTGTAGTTAACATCAGGAAGCTACCTAAAATGAAAAAGGATAGTTTATCTGACACTTACTGCCATGACAGATTTAAATTTCTCCACAGTCATCATCTCGGGGGGTTGAGTTGGAAGCTTGGCCTTCTGCAGGATGCTAAAAACACGCTTCACAATAGTATCATCAATCCAACCTAGGCGATGTGACATATCCACTGCCATAACCTATTACACGATGAAGTATACTTGTCAAAACAAGATAAAAGGGAATGAGAACAAGAAGTCTATGTAATGCCTCACCGTTCCAGCTGCAACTGCTTCGCCGTGGAGCCACTGCCCATAGCCGAAGGCCGTTTCTATAGCCTAAGAACAACAATAAATCAGTAACAACCAGTCAAGATTATTATGGATGACAAGCATAAGGTTAATGAATCTACAAGGCGAATGAAAAAGCAAAAATAATATGGATAATGAAGGTTCGCTAAATGGTATTAAGTTAGGTCCAAGTCATGGTTACTTCTCTAAGTTCTCTTTAAATAGTTTTCATGTTTTAATAATTCAATTCCTAGAGGGCAAATTACACAATTGCTCTTTTTGGCATTAGTTTCTTTCCAAAGGGCTTTGAGGCACACAAAATGGATGATACCATAACCAAGTCCAAAAGAGAAAAGTGAGGCAACCATCAATGTGCAGAAAGATATTATCATTATTGTGACAACTGTTACCATGCATACATACAGTAGTTCCATATATTAGAACCAAGCATCAGAACTTTTACCACGTATATAATTGTTCCATATATTAGAACCAAGCATTAGGATTTCTTAGTTGAATTGTCACTTCCAATTGTTAGTTTTTAGTTAAAAACAGAATTTGAAGACCACTGACGGTAAAATTGAAAAAAAAAAAAAAAATCCACTAAACTCTTTCAGCAGGAAAATTATGGACTCCTCTTCGAAAGGGCACTACTGGCTGCTCTGCTCAAAAGATGAGAAGAAACATGATAAAAACTTATGGTCTAGTCCATTTCAACTTGTTTTTCAAGCTCAGTTGAATAGATTCATGGGCCAAATCCTAGTCATTGAGCATCGATGTCATGTAAAACTCCTTTCCACTTATCTTGGGTCAGTAATTTGTTAAAAGGATGACCAGGGATAGATCAGACATGTCCTTGACAGGAAAACTGCACATTATGATCATCTGAAAAGTAATTTACCTAAGAGGCATTTTCCAAATTTTAGATTCTTGCAACAAATACTGCTGCTTCTGGGGATCAATACTGTTTTTTGATTTACTTCGAAAGGGCACTACTGGCTTTCAGCAGGAAAGTTATGGCTGCTCTGCTAAAAAAAAAAAAGAAATCCACCAAACTCTTTCAGCAGGAAAATTATGGACTCGTCTTCGAAAGGGCACTACTGCTGCTCTGCCCAAAAGATGAGAAGAAACATGATACAAACTTATGGTCTAGTCCATTTCAACTTGTATTTCAAGTTCTGGTGAATGGATTCATGGACCATATCCTACTCATTGAGCATCGGTGTCATGTAAAATTCCTTTCCACTTATCTTGGGTCCGAAATTTGTTAAAGGGATGTCCAGGGATAGATCAGACATGTCCTTGACAGGAAAACTATGCATTTTCCAAATTTTAGATTCTTGCAACAAATACTGCTGCTTCTGGGGAGCAATACTGCTTTTTAATTTACTTCTGTGTAGTCATTGATGGAAATCCCATGATCATAAGCTTTCAGATAGTTGTCAATTACAGTACAATTACAATTGGATGTAGCTCTTTCCACCTTGTAATGCAAAATACAACAAATTATATGTTGAATAAATACAAAATTGATGGCTCAGTTTGGAAGCCATTTTGATAGAAATGTATATTTTGGCCAGTATGACGTTTGTCTGTTACTAGCATATCAAGTAACAAGTTGGACAAGAAAGCTGTAAATCAAATTTCATATGCTTTACACCATTCAGTAGAAGTGACAACCTTAGCACTTCAGATAGTAAAAGAAGAAAAAAATATCTGGAAGCATAACTATCAAGTAAAAATGTGTTAAAAACAGAAGATAGTAGAAAATTTAGCTTGTAAATTCAAGACTCACATGACCAAATGTGTGTCCCAAATTCAGGGTTGCCCGCATGCCACTTTCCTTCTCATCCAAGGAAACAACTTCAGCTTTGTTTTCACAAGACCGCTTGATAGCATATACTAAGGCACTTGGGTCTCTGCAACAACATTGAACATCTGTAAGGAGATTCAGACTACCTAAGTTACACATGCAAGGATTGTCTTAATGTTTGTCAACTGATAATATCATTGATTACTTGGCAAAAGCCCAAGATGAAAGTTACACCATAGCTTAAACATAACACAAGAGAGCTATGTAGTTATTTAAGAAGTTGCAATTCTTGCATTGAAACAAGTATGCCCACACTCATTGTCCTTGGTTTGGAGGCATACTAAACATCATTTTACATTTTCACTTGTTCTGAAAAAATATTGAAAGTTTCCTTTGTCGGATGTGCTAGCTATGGTAGATGTCAGAAATAAATAGATGATAAACATTGCAAATAATAGTAGATAATCATTGGTAAAAAAAGTCAAGCTATTTTGGATCAGCCACATGCATCCTTTGTAGTCATTTTTGTTAAGTAACAACGCTTTATGGAATGCTCCAATGTATATTTCCATGATATTCCATGTTCATGCAATCTTTTTAAGTTGGAACTTAGTACCTAAATCAGTCCTCCCACTTTCTCCAAGCTTAAGATCAATTATGTAAAGGATTAAAACGTGTATGCAGATTGGCATAACAAGTTGTGAATAAGCAGTAAACCATCTTAGCAAGACAGAAGCTGGAACTTAGTACCATCTTAGCAATGTATATTTCCATGATATTCCATGTTCATGCAATCTTTTTAAGTTGGAACTTAGTACCTAAATCAGTCCTCCCACTTTCTCCAAGCTTAAGATCAATTATGTAAAGGATTAAAACGTGTATGCAGATTGGCATAACAAGTTGTGAATAAGCAGTAAACCATCTTAGCAAGACAGAAGCTGTCATACTGAAAGATCAATCAATCCAAATGCTCCTAGTTGCCATAGTGGGACATGTTAGTATCCTTTCCATAGCCAAAATGAAAATCAAATGAAACTTAAGTGGGCAAGTTTAGCTAATTATTTAAAATACTCACTAGGATTTAGATGAGGGGGCAAGTTTACCTACTTGCTAAGCCACCATACTGAAAGATAAATCAATCCAAATGCTCCTAGTTTCCATAGTGGGACATGTTAGTATCCTTTCCATTGCCAAAATGAAAAGCAAATGAAACTTAAGTGGGCAAGTTTAGCCAATTATTTAAAGCTTCATAAATATTTACAAAACTGATATATTTTTGTTTACCTCAAAGATGTTTCAAATTAAGGTTAGAACAGGAATTTAGACAGAGCCTACCTCATCAAGCAAAAACTATCACATGTATGAGCTGATCTTTTTGCCCAGTTCACAAGATTTGCATGTAGGAACTTCCTTCTTATATTTTATAGGATATATAAACTAGGGTTTTTAATTTCGAATGATACCGCTCGTACCGAGCGGTACATACCGGTCCCACCAACAGACCGGTACATGAACCACCCTCTACTGGGCATTACCGTCGATTGGGGCTGTTTTCGCCCCGTTACCACCCGAAATCGGTCAGTGAGGGTCAATTTCGATCGTCGTCGCCCGCTACCGGGCGGTATTAGCCGAGGTAGAAGAAAAGGGAGAACCTAGAGATCCAGCGCCGCTCTCCCTCAACGATCCGGATCCGTCGTCACCCTCCCTCGCCGAACGTCGCAGATGAGAGAGATATCGCCTCCTCCTCGTCTAAGGCGGCGAGGCCTCGATGTCGTCGTCGACTTCTCCTAATCCGCGCTGGGAGAAGAAGCATCGGCGTGGGGAGAAGAAACCTTGGTGACGTCACCAAGGCTTCGCGGGGAGACCTCGGCATCATCAGTGACTTCTCCTAATCCGCGCAAGGAGAAGAAGCCTCGGCGTGGGGAGAAGAAACCTCAACAACGTCGCCGAGGCTTCGCAGGGAGAAGAAACTTCCCGCGAAGAAACCTCGGCGACGTCATCGAGGCTTCGAGGTTTACTTCTCCCCACGCGGGAGAAGAAACGACACGATGTCGCCTAGATGACATCATCCCTTTTTTATTTTTTAACTTTTTTATTATATATATATACACACACACACTGAGCGATACGCCAGAACGTACCACTCGATATACTCATACTATATCGTGCCGAGGTGAACTCGATACCCTTGTACGGTATGAAATTAAGAACCTTGATATGAACAACTAAATTTTCACTTACCTTAAGCCAACAACAATTGATTTATCTTAGAATTAGCATGCATACTGTTGAATCTCGGATTTTGATTATGAAATCAATTGATAAGTTTGTGTTCTAATATGCGTTTTGAGTGACGCAGGACTAGCTTCGATTATGGAGAGACAATTTGATTAAAATAGGAAGAATCAATGTTGGGCCGAAGTAGAACATGTAAGAAGATTGGACGTCGAGCCGAAGGATCGATCGATGTGTCGGCAGAAGGCTTCGTGCCATGAGTTCGGGCATCGAGCCAAGAAGATCGAAAATTACGCCAAGGAGATCGGATGCTGTGGGAAGACAACATGCCGATTAGGCAATATGCCGAAGGAGAGGACGATGCGCCGAAGGGTCGGACGAAGCGTCGGATGAATCAATGACATGTCGGACAACATGTGATTAATGCTTTGTAATAATTGTCTAGATCGAAGTAGTTTTAGGTCTAATTGAGTCGGTATTGGAGTGAAACAAAGTCAACTCAATTAAGGGCCAATTGAGCCTGAATCAGGGTTGAATTGGGCCTGTTGTTTGGCCCATTCAATGTCCTATCGCAAGGTCTAGCGATGGTACCGCCAGACTAGACAATGGTACCGCCCAAGCATAGTCTTCCAGACTGTGTTAGGCGATGGTACCGCCCAATGTCAATGTGTCAGGCGATAGTACCACTAGACTCGGCGGTGGTACCGCCCAATGTCACAAAGTACTGTCGATGGTATCGCCAGTACCCCAAAATCCCAATGATTCAAATTTTTGGCTCTAAATTTGAATCCATTTGGGGCCTATAAAAACCCCACTCATTCCTGCTCAGTTTACACAAGAATTGAGAGCAAAAAAGAAATAAAACTCTATTGTAATATTGTGAGTATTCCTCTCAAGCTCTAAGTGTTGGGTGAAGTTTAAGAGAGGGATGAGTGGTTGTAAAGGTTATCTCTTAAACCTATGAAAATGAGAAAAAGAAGTGTAAAATGGTAGTTTATCTTCCCCCGTTGGAAAGATCGGTAGTGAAAGCCGGTGGCCTCAAGTGAAGAGGAATCGGGAGTGGATGTAGGTCACAACGATTGAACCACTATAAAATTGGTGTGCCTCCCTTTCTCTACTTGTTTACTTATTCTGCAACTACTTTACTTGCTCATTACTACTATTGCAACAAATGTTTTAAGTTTAAACGTCTTTTTAATACGATTTCATCAAACGAAATTTTCAAACCGACGTGATTTTACGAAAGCACTAATTGGTGTGCCTCCCTTTCTCTACTCGTTTACTTATTCTACAACTGCTTTACCTGCTCATTACTACTCTTGCAAATGTTTTAAGTTTAAACATCTTTTTGATACGATTTCATCGAACGAAATTTTTAAACCGACATGATTTTACGAAAGCACTAATTTAGAATTAGTGCTTAGTGCCCATTCACGATCCTAACTCATACTTCTTAGAATAATTTTTTTTTAACAATTAAAATTATCAGCAACATGTATTTTTGGCATATCAAAATTAAATTTTCCATGTGAAAGTAAGAGATGTGATGGAATTTAATCTATTTATTTTTTTCCCAATTGTTTTTTCTTTCTTAATGTATCCACAGTTGTAGTATGCTATTTTAGCTTTTCATTGCACTTCTCTGTTGAGAAACCCCCAAACTGAATAAAAAAAAGCCCATTGTCCCAAAAAGAAAATGAAAACAAGTGAAGTTTCCAAATCTAGAAGCAGATGAATTTGTATAAAACCAAATATAAATATCCACTAACTAGTTTCTTTTGTTCTACCACCATAATTCAGTTGTCATATTACAAGATGTACAAATTCCTTCAATTAAGGGTAACAAGATTTATATGATTTGCAAAGCACAAATGCCAAAGTAATCTTAAAACAAACAAACAACAAGACAAAATCACTCAATTAAGTAAAGGAAACATGAAATTTCCAATAGTAACTTGTAATAAGGAGAAACTCTCAATTACCTTGCTAATAGAGATTGCATATTCTTTTCCTGCCACTCAAAGAACTCTGCATCCCTAATAAGTCCGTACTTCACAACCTCAGCTATGCCAGATGCTAATTCCCTATCCGGCAATGTGTTCAGAGTATCGGTATCTATTAGCACGCATTGTGGCTGGTAAAAGGCACCAATCAAATTCTTCCCAAGGGGATGGTTTACTCCAGTTTTCCCCCCAACTGACGAATCGACCTGAATTCACGTAACATCATATAAAATTTGCTATTACTGATTAACATCATAAATTTATATGCCGAGCAATTACCTGAGCCATTAGAGTAGTAGGAATCTGAATGAAGTTAACACCACGAAGAAAGGAAGCAGCAGCAAAGCCACACATGTCGCCGATGACACCACCACCAAGTGCCACGAATGTACAACGACGATCCATCCTAGACTCTATGGCCTTGTCAAAGACCTTCATCAGTGTTTCCTACACAAATTCCCCAGACAGTTCAATTCCACACGAACCAGACTAGAATAGAAAGAAGAAAACGAGGAGTATACTTCCTAGACACCAACCATATTCTTGTACTTCTCCCCATCCGGAAGAATCACACTCTCCACTGTAACCTTCGGATTTCCATGAGTCAACGCTTTGACGACTTTGTCAAGATACAGCGGTGCGATTGTAGTGTTAGTTACCACCAGGACGCTCTTTCCGTGTACATGCCTAAAACAACCATTCGATATCCTCAAACAAAAGAAAACAAATTGAACACCCAGGAAATCAGGAAAGAAGAATAACATAAATCCTGTAGCGGGTACCTCTGGAGCAGATCGGGTTCGTCAAGCAGGCCAGAGCCGATGTAGATCGGGTAGCTCCGGCTCCCGAGATCGACATCGACGACGGTCGATACCCTAGAATCGGCCCTCTTCGTGGCCTCCTCCATGACCGCGGAGGCGCACGCCGAGATCCTGGATCGGCTTCGAGCTGAGATCGGGGCGGGCGCTTTGAAACGACCAGAGGGGACCGAGGACATGGAACGGAGGTCAAGCCGGCGGAGAGGTAAGGAAGCGGCAGCGGGAAACAGGGAGCGGCGAGGGGCGACGGAGATATTGCCAGACGAGCAAACGGCGGAGTTGATCGAAGGAGCAGAGGAGGTCGCCATGGAGTACAGGTCGGGGATTGGAGTAGGGAGGCAAAAGAGGAGGGTCTCGCTCTCGATTCAGCCCACCACCGTTCCTTCCCCGCTCGGCCTCTCGTTGGAGTTGTACCGCTCGCTAGCGGGTGCAGGGCGGGGTAGGTGGACCAACACCGCCGCCCGCGAATGACTCGTCGCACGTGCGAAATATTTGAGGATCTGCGCGCTTGTCTATGCGGACGAAGGATCCGACCGTTCATTTCGGAGCGGAAGGCATCGTGAGCGCTTGCTTGGAATTAACATTCGCATAGGAAATTATTATGCGGTCACTAAGTTTTGGAAAGCGACGGTCGGTAGGTGGCAGCCGAATGCTGCCTGCGACTTGGCTACTTAGTTGAGTTCAACCTGGTCAAAACGAACCCGATCCGAACCGACCCGTAGATTGGGTTGGATGATTTGGGTTCGGACAGAATACCTCCAAATTGCTCTCTACCGGAACTCAAATCATGGCTAATTAACAAAGTTCTTAAACCCGTTCGACGATCAACTTTGGCATTTGTTATTCGATTGATATCCATCTCGATCTCGATTCTCGGGTTCCTAAATCGGATTTAAGAAGAACGATCCCAAATCCAATTGATAGTTGTTCTAATTCGATTTAAGATCGTCAAACAAAGTATATTATCATCCTTATATTAAGTAATGAGTAACAAGTGGAGTACGTATCACTTCACCTTGTCACAAATGGAAGCTAATTAAATATCTAAGTACTTGAATTCACATTAAATCTAACTTAGATATATTTAGATGTAATTTTATATATATACATAGTAATATATATGTATTTATTTTAAACTCATTTTATTAGTACCATAATTAGGTTTTGATGGGTCAGATTGATCTATCAGTTTTTCAATATTTGTGTACTCGAGTGGGATTTAATCGGTCAATTCTATCGTAGTAGTACGATCATAAATAATAATATATATGTGATATGAACTTGTGCACTAAATTTTTCTGAGAGTTTTCAAAGGACTTTTATTGAATTCTTTTGATTAGTCATATGAGAGGGTGAATATGAGCCTAAGTAGTCGATTAATATAAAAACACATTGTAGAAAATTATGTGTCATTCAGTAATCTTAATCCAACAATTAGACTCTATTTGATATACCAATAATATTATTATCAAAAAAAATTTGTAAGATTCTGCATTTAAATCTTATTTTCATTGCTTATTTTTTATTAACAACAACAACAACAACAACAATTTATTTCTATCGTTATCGTTATGTTTAGATCATTTTTACATATGTTAAGTCAAATTCTAATTGTTCGACCTAAGTTGAGACTATACGAAAATTAGTCAGTATGCATGAGATGATCAATTTGACTATATATTCACTTATGCAGCTTAAAATCAGCATTCCGAAGATCAAAGAGTCATCATAAGACAATATATCCTAATATTATTAATAATTTTTTGATTCAAGAAGTCATCTCGATATAAAAATATATATATATATCAACTAAGAGGGTCACCACACGGGAGAGACATGAGGACCTAAAAAAGGGGATCCTGATCAATTTGATACTTAAATTAGTTTCTTGTTTAAAGAATTGTATCGAGTGATGAACTTATATGAGTGCACTTGAGGGTTTTATATAGTGTTGCATGAGATTGTTCAAGATAATTACATGCTTTCATTGATCATAAATATAAACAATATAGCGTCAAACCCAAAATGTATGGGATAACTTTCCATTTTTAATGATGTAGTTGGCTTTGTAACGTCGAATCGATCTTCTAGTTTGCACCATGTTGGTTGACACATTGACTAAATAGAGTTGACGTATTAGTCAGGTGGTGGTGATGTGTCGAGTCAACGATGACGATGTTTTGATTATGTGAAGATGATGTATTAGTTACTAAATAATGATATATATCCATAATTCCTGTCTCATTTATTTATAACTACAACATAATGATATACAAAATCAATAGATATCAATTAACAATTAATTATGGTTTATGATTAGATAACTTGTTATGGACAATTTTAGATATAAGTAAAACAAAATAATGGTAAATTTGTTGAGATCACTGAATTTATAATATGATAAAGTAGCTTAGTGTTAGGGATATGGTACCGTAGTATTTGTTCGAAAATTATCTGAAAAAGATAGCGAACAACAAGAAATCTAAGAAAAGTGACAATAGAGAAGAATAGATAAACTTCAAGACTAAAAACTTAACCTTTATTAAAGATGAAAGTTGATGATGGGTGGGTTGAGTCAATTTCATCAATCATAAGCAGTAGTTGCATCCTCACCAAGTAACTTTTTACCCTTCTTCATAAGGGGCATTACATTCAATAGGTAACTTCTCCTCTTTATTAGATGAGAATTATAAAAGGTTAAGTCCTCAAATGAAAAAAATCTAATCTAATATTTGATTTTTTATCTATTATTCTAAAAATTTATTATGATTACGTGGAAGTATTTAAGTTATTATTAAGTAAAAACTCTTTTATAAAAATTCTTACGTTATTATTAAGTAAAATATTTTTTCTTCTTCTTATTTTAATATTATTTTCGAGATATTAATTGTTCAGGAAAATGATGGTGAATCCTCAGAGACTGATGATGAAATATGAAACTTTAGAGGGGCTTAAAAGTTAAAAAGACTAAAATGATTGTTCTAAGTGACCTATGAAACTGATGATGAAATATAAAACTTTAAAGGGGCTTAAACGTTAAAAGGACTAAACAGGATTGTTCCAAAGTTAGTGTAATATGAAACTGATGATGAAATATAAAACTTTAAAGGGGCTTAAAGTTAAAAGGACTCGAAAGGATTGTTCCAAAGTTAGTGAAATATGAAACTTTAGAGGGGCTTAAAAGTTAAAAGGATTGTCGAGGAGAAAGTAGTTGGCCTCAGGGCGATGGCCGCAGGGCGACCGCTTCAAGTTCACGATTTCCCGGGCCTCCTCTCTCTCGGCGCCGCCTCTCGCCTTCAATCTCGAGCGCGAAAGCAAAAGAGATCCCTTTTGTAGATTCATCTCTTTTCCCTTCTTGGACTGTCTCGCATTAGGGTTAGGCATCCGCTGCTCCTTTCTGCATTGCCGCCTTCTCGTCAATGGCCGACGTCTTTGATTTGGCTGCGGGGGATGGGTTGCGGAGGTGTAGCTGAAGCAGCAGCGGGAGGTGACTTAGCCGGACGCCGAGGAGAAGAGAGGGAGAGGGAGGCCTCCGTTTTCCTTTTCCTTTTCTTTACTGTGCCTGGTGCTTTGGTTGGAGAATAGGGAAGGAGGAGATGAGCGCATCGAGGTTTATAAAGTGCGTCACGGTGGGGGACGGCGCTGTTGGCAAGACCTGCATGCTTATAGCCTACACCAGCAACACTTTTTCCCACGGTTAGTGCTGAAAAATCCGATATTTTCCGATTTTGTTCCTTTGATGATTCTGATACTTTTTCGGTCTAAAAATGGGGAAGGGGGAGAAACTTGGTGGTGTAGGGAAACTGCACTCTTTACTGAGGTTGTCTAAAGGAACGCATATGTAAAAATCATCCCTTTCTCTTGTTCTCACTTGGTAGGAGTCTTTGCGAGAAAAATAATCTCAAATTTCTAGGACACTATAATTTATAGATCGACGATCTGAAAATTGCTGGTCTTTTTAAATTTGTTATTGCTGATCAGAAAAGTGCATTTGACGAAGAGGGGAAGCATTAATTAAGTCGGACGTTCTTTAGGAACTAATTATATTGGATTTTTATCCTGATCACTCATAGCGTGAAGAAATTTCAATATCTTCCATATTTTCACCGAGGAACGACAATGGAGCAAATCAGAAAAAGGATCTGGAGGTAACCTAGAACAGTCCCTCACTGCATTTAAAAAACTTGATATTTTTCTGGATTGCGAGGGTAGCCGGCTATGTCACTGGGTGCTTTATTTCCTCTCTCAAATCCAAAAAGCATGTGGTTGTTTCTGTTGAATGTTGCATCGTTTGCCATGATGGAAAAATGTGGCAATACCATTCTCTTAATTATGGCATTTAAACTGTGCATGCTGAAATTTCATTTCTTTTAGCTTTTTGGAAGTGAAAATGTGATGTATTTCATAAGTTATTTTTTTGGTTAATCTCTATTCCTGAATTTGGCACATCACGTTAGTTTTAAGACTTCTTCAGATACAATTTTCATTCAAGATGATCATTCCTTGACAAACTTGTTATTGTATATGACATCTCTAAATGTGTGGAAGTTACAATTTAGATATTTATGTACTTCATCTTATAAGCAGGATTATGTTCCAACAGTTTTTGACAACTTCAGTGCAAATGTAGTGGTGGATGGTAACACAGTTAACTTAGGTTTGTGGGATACTGCAGGTACCTTAAAAAAAATTCTCTCTTCTGCCTACTGATGTTTACAGTGTGATTATCCCAGTGTCCCTTTTGTCTTCGAATTGGCCACCCTGTTATAATATCATGCTTTGATTAAACAGGCCAGGAGGATTACAATAGATTGAGACCTTTGAGCTACCGTGGTGCAGATGTTTTTTTGCTTGCTTTTTCTCTCATCAGTAAATCCAGCTATGAAAATGTTGCCAAGAAGGTAATAGACTGATTGCCAGCTTGTTACATCTTTATTAAAAGCTTTTTTCTTTCTTTTTACTGAAAAATGTAAAATTTGTGAGTGTCTGATTCTTTGGTTTTTTTTTTTTTGGCAGTGGATTCCTGAGTTGAGGCATTATGCACCTGGTGTTCCATAATTCTTGTCGGGACAAAGCTTGGTAAACTTTCGTTTGCTGCCCTTTTTTTTCTTGAGGTCAATTTCACTAGATTGGTATGTGTCGCAGCCGATATTTTGCATACTGTTTCTGTAGCTTTATGTCTCGTTTGTGTTGCGATTTGACTTGATGGCTTGAAAGCCTACCTCTTGCGGGCATCCATCTACAATTCAAGCTCAGTTGCTTTTAAGTTCCTGTTTTTGAGGTGGTAGTTAATATGAGTCGAGGAAAAGCTTGATGACTGTATCCTCTATTGTATGGTTAGAAGATAAATGAATCATGAAGAACTGAACATGAATTGGTGCAGTCATGACTAGAGGACAAAAAGTTTAATGGTTTGACCTCTAATAAGATTGACTACCCACCTGATGGCAATAACAGAAACCTTTAATAGGTGGCTGAGAGTTGGACCATGATGATACCACTATACTGACTGGTGTTCTATCATGTTTTGGTATCAATATAAATCATTTTACTGAAGAAACATTAAGGAAAGAAGAAACTTACTGGTTAAAATTCTATGTTGTCCTCTTTGTCGAGCATTAAGGTAGAATATTCTTCTTCATTTTTTCGCTTCTATTCTACATCTTTCTCCTCTATTTTCTTCCTTTCTTATTTTGTTATTGTCTTATCTTCTTTGCCACTGCTAGGTTTAACAGGAAGCAAAGGTGTGCAAAGTTTTGAACCCTATATGGAAGCCTTTTTTGGCATGGTCCTCATCTTGAAAAGTCAAGCCATGCTGGTCCAACATCATAAACTAAGCCTATAGAGGAGATGAAGGATGTTATGACCTAGTGAGAATGCTGTCGGGCTAGATTTTCTTAAACCATGCAGCAAAGCTAAATTTTGTATCAAAACCATTTCATATGTTTTGTATGTATAAAACCTAGGTAGTAAGCCAGTTCCACCTGCTGCCTAGTGATCAGACCAGCAAACTGTCAGTTGGACTACACTGGTTCTGTACTCTCTCTGATCATCCTTAACATGCTTAATTGCTCATCTAATGTGCAAGATGAGTGCTTGTTGATGGGTTTGTAGAAATCAGTATTTGATTCTTTTATTTTGGGATAAGAGCTCTAATTATTAAGGATACTCAAGGCAAACAATTAAGGGTAAAAAGGTAAAATTCTTCTGCATTGTAATTCTTTGAACTTTGGATCCATGCTTTAATTTTCTATACCATCAACACATCTGCACTTATCTCTTTTTCTCCCATAACTGCTTTCTGAAAAAATGTTATGAAATTAGATTGCAATGATATGATAACCATCCTTAAATGAGCCTCCACCTGATTATCTCTCTTTCTGCATGATCATGATTTACGTTGACTATTATGAATCCTAGGAACGGAAGGAGCATGCACATATTTGTTTCATTAGAAATGTCAATTTAGCTTTAACTTAAAAGTCGTCAACTGGCTTAGTTTGAGAGAATAGTAGCTGCTTCTTTTAGCACCAAAAATTCCTAGCTTGCACTTGCTATCAATAAATATCAGTATCAGCTGCTAAAAGAGTATTTTATTAATTAGTTATGAAATAATTTTCATTGATCAACCGGCCTTTTCACCCTTTCTTCTTACTCCTCTCTCCATTGATCTTTGATGTTCCCCCGAATTGACTATTTCTGTCTTCTTTCTTTTGACACATCAGTACATTATTCTTTGCTAGATTATGGAGTTATATTGATCTTCCTGCTGTGTTTCCTACTAGCATATTTTCTAATGATTATTCTGGATGGCCATAGTTTATTTATGTCTTCACTGTACAACATAGGGATCTTTTTCTGGTTTCGTATTCAGATACTTAAGTCTGCTTGATTTATAGTTTTATACAAATATAAAGGAATTCAACTGGCAATTTAGGAAGAGATGGGTAATAAAAGTCACATTTCCCAAGCAAAGCAGTTGGACCATTATCTACCTATTGCAATATGAGGTTTTAATTTTTGTTGCTGCACCTTGAGCTTTTCTATTTTTTCGCTTTATATTTATGTTAAGTCAATCTTTGTCTTATTTTGTGGAGTTAATTGTTGCTCACTTCTTTTATGTTTAAAAATGCTACTTGATACTTGTTATATGGTTTTATAGTCTTTTCATATCGTGATGGGTTTTGTTTGCAGATCTTCGTGATGATAAGCAGTTCTTTATAGATCATCCAGGTGCAGCTCCCATAAGTACTGCTCAGGTAAAATATATTAGTCTGCTGTGTAATGGAACCTTGATTTATACATTTTCTCTGTAAAAGTGCCGATGATAATTAGAGTGGCTCTCATAATGTTCCAGGGGGAGGAGCTGTAGAAGCAAATAGGTGCTGATGCGTACATAGAGTGCAGTTCAAAGACTCAGCAAGTATGCACTCCCCTTGTGTTTACCCATCTTTTGAATTCATTCTCATCATTCTGATGCAACCCTGCTTGGTGTAAAAATGCTGTGATCTAGAATGTCAAGGCGGTATTTGATGCGGCCATCAAGGTCGTGCTTCAACCACCCAAGCAAAAGAAGAAAAAGAAGAAACAGAAAAGTTGTTCCATATTGTAATAATCAAGCTTGTGAAAAAGGCCATGGTGGCCAGCCATCCTTTGGGGGGACCTTCAAATTGGTTAGCAGCATTCCCAGAGTATCATGTTATTTGCTTTTCCTTTTGACTTGTGGTGATATGTAACTGACCTTCCAAAGCTTGTACCTCCTGATGATGACTTATTCATATTAATGTTTAGGTAAATGTTTAATCCATTTTCCTTATGCAAAGGTGGTATACTGAGTTTATTGTACTGTAAGTTGATTACTCCAATGACTTTTCTACTTTGCTAGTTTGATGAATGTGTGTCTAGTAGTTCCGTGAAAGTATCAGAGCCTAATGGTGTCAAAGCTAGGTTGTTTGTCGTGATTTACTGTTGCTTTGAGGATAAATTTTATCAGCTGGTATCTTTCTTTTTAGCTGCTTGCTTGATGATCATCATGAAGTTGTATGTAAATCTGGGAGTTATTGTTCTTTCTAGCTGCCATAAAATTTGTGTTGTCATCTCTCTTTTCCTTTCTGCCTTCCTTTCTTAGTGTCTCGGCTGTAGCTTCATGCATGCCGATGCCAAAAACAGGGTGGGGCTGTTCCTAACATGGGTTAAAACATACTATTCTGCAGCTTTATTCATCCTTATCTCACTGTTTGATATATACATGTAAAGATCAGCAGGAATATTTATAGAGCAGGTGATATAAGATCATCATATCACTTCCCAAACCTTTAGGTAATCCTCCATTGACGAGTTTCCACGGATTTGCATTCAGATCTAATGGTTGGGAATCCAAAAAGACACCAATCGTGGTCTCTCTCTTCATGCACTCTATTGGCTTGTCATGAATCTACTACTTTTCTTAAGATGCACAGCTTTTATTAAAGTTGGCATCAGTAGCAGTGTTCTCAGTGATGACAGCCACTGCTTTCATATACTACTATCATCTATAAAGCCTGAGGAATCAAGGAGAGAGAGAGAATCGACTTTGGACCGGTTAAGATAAAAAGGTGAGTGAGATTGCATCTTTTTAGCTCCTTTTTCTCCATCTTTTCTAGGAAGCTTTATGAGACCATTGGTTGCAGAGAACAGCAAAGAAGCATCTCTCAAAGGTGGCGCCACTCGTCCACTTGTTGCTAAGATTGTGTTCTGAGTTGATTTGGCCATCCAGATTGACAGGATTTGCCTGTTCTTAATCATGGTGATTCCTTCCCTCCTGCTTTCCATGGTCGACGAACGCAAGCATCTAATGCCCAGAGCTCATTCATCGCCCCCGACCTTCCTATATATCACCCATGCCTTCCTTCTACCTCGCCACAAGGTGAAGTTGAATCAAACATCTCTCTCTCATCCATCGATCCACTCGAGGTGAGCGAATGGCTTTCAGGAGAATAATCAAGGAGCTCAAGGATCTGCAGAAAGACCCACCAACTTCCTGCAGTGCTGGTACTCTCTCATATCAATCTCAGCTCATGAATGATCGATCGAGTTCTTTAGGTTTGGATGAGGTCTAGGTCTGCTGACGCAGCCAGCTGAATCCTTCTTCTTCTCAGGTCCTGTGGCAGATGACATGTACCATTGGCAAGCCACAATTATGGGGCCTAATGACAGCCCCTATGCAGGTGGACTCTTCATTGTCACCATCCACTTCCCACCAGACTATCCATTCAAGCCTCCCAAGGTATCAAAGCTTTTATTTCTATTGCAGTCTTCAAACAACTGACCTTTACATAATCCATGCAGGTGGCATTCAAGACGAGAGTCTTCCATCCAAACATCAACAGCAATGGCAACATCTGCTTGGACATACTGAAGGATCAGTGGAGTCCAGCACTGACCATCTCGAAGGTAAATCTTCTCGTCTTTAGATAGGCAGTGGAGATTACATACGTCAGTACCACATCAAAATCCTCATGTGTGACATGGATTGACTGCAGGTGTTGCTATCCATTTGTTCCTTGCTCACTGACCCAAACCCTGATGATCCACTGGTTCCTGAGATTGCTCATATGTGCAAGAATGACCCTTCAAGATACGAATCTACTGCTCGCAATTGGACCCAGAAATATGCCATGCTTTGAGCCACAAGAAACATCCTTCTTGTCATGTAATAAGTTTAAGGACATTTTTTAGTAGGTCATGTTGAATTAAGACTCTCTCTCTCTCTCTCTCTCTATATATATATATATATATATATATATATATATATATATAAAGATTGGAGTAGAATAAAACAAAGTTGTGTTCATTGCTAAATTACATATAAAAGGAATAAAAAGAATTGTTACAGATATCAGTCAGATCAAATCAATCGAATGATTGTTCTCTTTCATGACTGATTCGATTATTGGTTCTCATGCAGTTTTTTCCATTGCAAGAACAATCTGATGTCAGATCTCATTATAAATGATATATTGCTTTTTCTAATGTTCTAAAAGCTACGGTGCAGCATCGAGAGGTGGCAAAATTTCCATTGTGCGCGTCAGACTGGGATCGGGTCCTCCTCCGACAGACCCGAGTGCACAAGCAACCACGAGATCCGACATCCAAATATAATAAATACTTAGCATCGGATCTACGAGCTGAGGATCCGTACCCGATCCGGTAAAATGTCACTTTGTTGGACTCGTATTGGATCGGTTGAATGGGTTATGGGGGTCACATGATGGCGTAATTAAGGTCAATCTAAACGAATTGGTTTGGGTTATGCGTTGGATGCATTGTGTGAATGAGTAGAGATATCTTCCAATATTTAAAAAATTAAAAATATATTTTTATTATTTACTACCAACACTTGTAATATCAAAGACAATCAGATTAGATAATTCCTCGGGAAGGAATTATCTTTAAAACTTACACTCCAAAATGTCCTTTAAAACGTAACTCTAGAATTAGATTCTCAAATCTTAATAAAATGCTTTATGAATAAGGAATCTCAATCTCATGCAATGCAGTCAAATAAGTCATTCGAGGAAGAACTAGGAAGATGTTATGTTTAGAAAGGAGCAGTTTTATTCGGATCTTAATAGGTGTTTTTTAGACCATTGAAAGGCTAATAGTTTTCGTTTTCTGAAAAAAAATATTTAAATCAATTAAATTTACAAAAACATAGAATATCTATGTATTACTTATAGCTTTAGTATCATAATTAGTTTTTGAAGGATATTAATATAAAATAGAGCATACCAAATAACTACGTTACAATAGCTTTAGATTGACTACAATGTCTTGTAAGCAAGTATATAAATTCTTATATATATATATATATATATATATATATATATATATATATATATATTACATTCAAAATTAAAAGAATAAATAGAATAATCACTAATTTTTTTGTGGGTATATAATATATAGGCAATTTGACCCGTCAACATATTGTAACGATCCTTAGTTCATTTTGTACACTATAATTCTTATTAGTATTATGCATTATGGTGGAATTAACTCATTAAATTAAACTTAGAAGATTTAATGTGCCGACGAAATCGCTAGCTCAGGTCATGAATAATTTGGTTTAAGTAAGCTAATCTCAACCATTTGCGTCCATTATCGATAGATATTTCATTCTCGATGCTATACTGAAGCTTCTCGCTTTTGAACTGGGTGATTATAATATATCAGCTTGTAGGAGGAAAATTAGACAGAGGTGTTATATATATATATATATATATATATATATAGGCATTTATTGAGATATAGGATATAGGATTGACTTGCTTGATGACCATTCCAAGTCAATCCATTGACTGAGGAATTCTGCGGACAGGAGATTAAGCGGCTTTATTATATATAATTAATGGTGTTACATCAAATTGTTTGCTCTCTCTCTCTCTCTCTCTCTCTCTCTCTCTCTCTCTCTCTCTCTCTCTCATGTTACTGCTATCCACTTCATAATTATCCTCCACGGATCTCTGTTTGTCATTCAGATGTTCTCTCTTTCTCATCCTCCCTAAGATTGAACTGTTTTCCTGCAACTGGTATTCCGATCCGATTCTTGGTTGTTCTTAAATCCTGGTTTCTCATCATCTTATTTGTTCTGAAAAGCTTGCTTCCGTTCTTTACGTAAGAACCATGTTTAAATCTTGTTCTCTGCACAGCTGCAGCAATTATCTGAATCCATGGGGGAAGGGGATATCGACTGGTCGAAGTTTGATGCCTTAATTGACTGTGACGGCTGCCAATATCTCGTCTCCTACGGAGACAGCCAAGAACAAACATACTTGTAACCCTCCGGGGTTAAACCTCCCTCAACACCCACACTTGCTCTTTAATATATCTTAAAGGCCTTCGTATTCATCTATTTTAATTCGACACTGCTAAAAGTAAATTTAATATACTTGCTTTTGTTCCTACTTAATCTAAAATCAATTAAATTAATATCATCATCAATAAATTACATATACCATCTAAATTTATGATGAGTATACTGTTTATTTGGCGCGTTGATACTTTTCTCCATCTGTGTTTCTTGTGGATTTTCCAGGTCGAGAACTATCTGAAGAACAGCAGCTTGCCACAACTGACGTGCAAAAACATGAGTGATATGCTGAGCAGAAATATTATGAGGAAAGCACAGTGTTTGTTCACTTAATGAAACAAAGCAATCCATGGAAGAAGAGAGCTAAGAAAGGGGGAATTAGTGCTTGCTTATTGATGTGTATTGTATCTGTGCTCTCATGTTGTGTTTTATTGTAAGATTATAAGCTATGGTTTGACGTGTTACTTGGCTCATCTCCCTTTTGACTTTGACTCATACCTAAACCAAAAACGCTAGTGAGAGAAGGAGAGAGATTTGAGTGAAACATACCTAATTATAGGTGATAAGGTATATTTTGGGTCCACACCGCATCACGAGCGATGCCACGTAGCACTACAGCCAAGTAAGCAAGAGAAGCACCCCCATGCATCAAGCCAGAGACCGTATCAAGGCGTGGCTCGATACATCCTGTCCCGAAAAGCTCGGGACGACACCACATGGCACTGTTCCGCGCGTCCCGGAGCGACGACCGCACAAAGGTACCGCCTCACCTCCCGAGGATTGGTCGCTACGCCCGTGTACGACCGACCCTCATACAATAGCATAAAAGCACCTGATCGAGATCCGACCAGGGGGAAAAGAAAGAGAAAAAAACTCCAACCCGCCACTGACTTGATCGTTGGAGGGACCAAAGTCGGAAAACACCCGACGATGATCTTTTTTGCAAGAAAGTTGTCATCGCAGGCTAGAAGGCGCTGATCAAACCCCCGCTGCCAACGCTCAAAGTGGTGTTCGATCGATCTCGAAACCAGCTCAATCGACTAGAGACTCCCAACATCGCCTTGTGAACTAGGCCGTGCTGACTCTATCAGCCATGACGCATCAATCCATCAACATTTTTAGCGCTAGAAGGAGGGCCATGTCGTAGGAGCATCTCACAAGAGCCCTCCCTGGAGATCGGTCCCTCCCCACTCTTGGGGACGAGGGAATCCCAGCTTCAATGCCAGATCGATACTGGCGCTCAGGGTTGTCGCCCCCCGGACTCACCACAAGACTCTCGGCCGTGTCGCTTGAGGCGTTCCTCAACCTGACCAAATAAGTACAAGCAATGGCGAGGATAATGTAGACTCTCGTCCCACTCATCCCCCAAATCTTACAGTTGGCGACTACCCCGACCAACCCTACCCGGCAAAGGCCGGCCAGGGAGCAAGTCAGTATAGGAGAAGCCCGAGATAGAATGACATATCCGAGAGGCTCGCCCGAGTAGAGTGCACCTGCGCCCTGCCAAGTCACATCGCCCCGCCTTGAGCCTGACGCCATATCGTCCGACTCGATGGATGACTCATTCAGGATGCAACTATCCCGGGTCAACCATCACCTGGACGAGTTCCAACGAGAGCTTCAGAAATCGTGGAGCAAGCCGAACGAGGGCAGCTCGGGCGGATCCCCCTTTGTTCAAGAAATACAAGAAAAGCCTGTACCCCTCAACGTCAGGCTGCCAGCTTTGGAAACGTATGATGGCGGCTCCGACCCTGCGGAGCATGTCGCCATGTTTCAGGCTCAGATGGCCCTCTACGGCACTTCTGATGCATTAATGTGTTGGGCATTCCCGACCACCTTTAGGGGACCAGCATGCGTGTGGTTCAGTCGGCTACGCTAGTCCTCCATCTCATCCTTTGATCAGCTTTCCAGGGAGTTCGAGCAAAATTTCCTCGCTAGCATGCGGCCCAGGCCTTCTATGGTCGCCCTGCTCGCGCTATCCTAGCGCGAGGATGAGACGCTCTCCCAGTTTGTGGCACGTTTCGCCACTGAAATACAGGGATTTTCATATGCTCACCCCTCTCTGATCATGCAGGCATTCCTGATGGGGTTGAAGCCCTCAAGATTCTTCTGGTCACTTATCAAGAAGCCGCCAACAACTATTCCCGAGATGCTCCAGCGTGCCAACTAGTACGTCGCCGCT
Source organism: Musa acuminata AAA Group (assembly GCF_036884655.1). Taxonomy (NCBI): domain Eukaryota; kingdom Viridiplantae; phylum Streptophyta; class Magnoliopsida; order Zingiberales; family Musaceae; genus Musa; species Musa acuminata. The sequence goes on from NC_088355.1 coordinate 33,911,019, forward strand.
AAAGCATTGGTAGCGGGAAGGCGCGTGGACGGAAAGAAGCCAAGGACCGAACAGTCCCGAAATGCTACCTCAATAGCCCCAGCGCAACCCCGCCGAAGGCCTGACCTGTTAGGATCGAGAGCACTAAGAGGGGGGGGGAGGTGAATTAGTGCAGCGGAAAACTTTCTACGATTAAAACCGAAAGCTGCGTTCGAACGATAAAAACAATTTCTGTGTGAAAGTCGATTCTAAGCAAGATTAAAGTCAATCTATGCAGGCAGTTTGCAGCTATGATAAAATCTAGAATATATGCGCAAACTGAAATCCGACGTTCCTACTAAGAAACTGATTTACATCTAAATGCTGATTCGTAAATCACTTGATTAGGCAAGACGCAATTTAAGCAAGAGTATAAAGGCAGTTTGCAGTTATGGTAAAGCTCAAAACGTAAATGCAATCTGCAATATGATGATCGTACGAAAAAGTAGATTTACGTCTAAACGCTGATTCGGAAAGTAAAAGGCTTGAAACCCGATCGTAAAAGCGCAGAAGGCAGTAAGATTCAGAGGAGGTTTTCAGTAAAGATAATATGCTTAAAGTAAATGCAAACTGGGATTTAGAGTGGTTCGATCAATCTTGACCTACTCCACTTTTGGCTTCCTCCACCGACGAGGTTACCAACGTCAACTAGAGGCCTTCCTTCAATAGGCGAAGGCCAACCACCTTTTACAGTTTCACTCCTTTTGACGGGCTTATGAGACAACCCTTACATAAATTTTCTCTCCTCTCTTTACAACTCAAAACTTGGAAGAAAAGAGGGAGAAACTTTTGGCCTTTACAACAATTTTGAGCTCTAAGAATCACAGAAAAAGATCAAGATTTCAGTGTATGTCTGTGTGCTTTCTGTGCTGAATGGGTGGGGTATTTATAGGCCCCAACCCAGTTCAAATTTGGAGCTCAAAACTATCAATTCCCAGAATTCCGGGATCAGGCGGTTGCACCTCCTGACTGGAGCGGTTGCACCGCCTGGCAGAGCTCAAAGACTGAGCCTCTAGGCGGTGCCACTTCTTGTCAGGGGCGGTTGCACCGCCTGCCATAGCTCGAAGACTGAGCTCAGGCGGTGCTACCTCCTGACTGAGGCGGTTGCACCGCTCAGCCAGAGCTCGGAGACCGAGCCCAAGCGATGCAACCTCTGTCAGGGGCGGTTGCACCGCCCAGTCTCGCTCGGAGACTGAGCCCAGGCGGTGCTACCTCCTGGCTGGGGCGGTTGCACCGCCCAGTCTCCCTGGGAGACTTAGCCCAGGCGGTGCTACCTCCTGGCTTGGGTGGTTGCACCTCTCACAGCCATTAGGGTCCGAATGGGTAGATCCATTCGGCCCAATTTGGGTTTTTCAAGGGCCCAACTGCCCCAAGATTAAGCTAATGGGATCACCTCCCATATCCAACTTAATCATTGTACTAACTATGATTATTCCTTTAGACATTTACTGCAGCTTGCTCCGGTACGTCAATCGCTTCTTCCGGCGAACTTCTGTCGATCATCCGATGAACCCTCGGTGATGTTACTGCGGACTTCCGGCAAACTCCTGGACTTGCGACGATCCACTTGGCGAGTTCCGACGAGCTTCTTTGGCAAGCTTATGGACTTCTCGGATTTGTTCCCGCAGAACCTCCGACGACAGTCTGAACTTCCGTCGAGCTCTCGAACTCCCAACGTGATCATTGTCATGACTCCGGCGCAACTCCTACTGCATGTCTTTCTTCCATCGTAGTTAATCTTGCACACTTAAAACAAAACTTCGATCGAGACAATTAATCCTAAGCAATTAACCAAGTTGTCCGGCATGTCATTGGTCCCTCGACGCTTTGTCCGATTCTTCGACGCATCGTCCTCTCCTATAGCCTATTGTCCAATCGGCCAGTTGACTCCGCAACTCCGATATCCTTGGCACAATACCCGCTCTTCTTGGCCCGATGCCCGAGTCCACGGCCCAAAGCCTTTTGTCGATACGTCGACCGATCCATCGGCCCGACGTCCAATCTTCTGACATGTTCCTCCGGCACAACATGATTTTCCTGCTTTAATTGTCTCATCCAGATCGAAGCATCCTGCGTCACTCAAAACGCAGATCAAATCATAAACATATATCAAGTAGTTTCATCATCAAAATACGAGATTCAACAATCTTCCCCTTTTTGATGATGACAACCACTTTATGGCGGAGTTAAACTTAACTCCCGGAGTTTAAACAAACTCCCCATATCAATATATCATATTGATAGAAACTCTTAGATTCAAAAATCTAAGGAACATGTCATCATAAACGGAGTTAACCTTAACTCCCAGAGTTTAAACAAACTCCCCCTATCAATATATCATATTGATAGAAACTCTTGGATTCAAAAATTCAAGCAACATGTTATGTCATCAACATACTTCTCCCCCTTTGTCATCAACAAAAAGGAGAAGTACCACAATCAAGTATTTGTGATATAAGTTTAACTCATTGCATGAAAAACATAATATCTATTGTTATCATCATGCAAGTTTACTATCATCAAATGGTAAGATATCAACATGTAAAATTGTGATTCAAGTTCTTGATATCTTAACATCATATGACATTCATAGCACCTATTCATATGAATGCTGCTTTTGATATCTCATCATAATATGGCATTCATGACATCTATTCATATTCTTCAAATATGGCACTCATAGTATCAATTTATATATTTCTCCCCCTTTGTCATCAACAACAAGGAGAATGATATAAGCAAATTTTAAATTTAAGTGCACTGCCATAAGTTGATTTATGTCATTTTCCAACAGTGAGTGATAGGATACCAATTATACAAACATCTCGAGGAAAACTTTTATTGCTTCTTCCTTTTTATTTGTTATCTTTTTACATGAAGGAGGAAAGCCATATATGAAGTTCAAATTGATAAGATATTAAAGCACACTTCATTTTTGCAAGGATTAAGATATGTAAGTGAGTCAAATCCTTGTATGTAAAAATATCTTCCTTTTATAAGAGGGAATCATCAAATATGTTTCTCGAAAAATATTTTTCGCATGATAAGTGCATTTGCTAGATGATTCCATATGTCAAAAATCAATGATGTGAATTAAACTTGATATGACATATGCTTGTTAAGTTTGGAAGAGGATAATATATCAAGAAAATCCAATTGTTAGGATCAAGAAAATCCGAAAATGAAATTTGACACTTTCATACATTCGGACAAGGTTTTACTAGAGATATTCAATTACAATCATGAAGGTAAAACATGCTTATTATCATGGAAATTTTTGTATTCAAGCACATAATTTCCAACATGTAATCATGGCAAGTAATTGTGTAAAATCATTATGGCAATCAAGTGATTTGATCAATCAAAAAAGTCTAAAAAATAATTTTAACACATTTAATCATTCGGACATATTTTTGCCATAGTTTTTCAAATATAATCATGAAGATAAGGCATGCTCATCATCATGGTAGTATGATAGCAAGTTTGCCATATACAAGCTAGCAAAAATTTTCAACATTTTAAGGCCCACAAGCTAGCAATTTTGAGATGTTCAAGAAAGCAACTCTTGCTTCTTGAAATATAAGTTTTGCTAGATGTGCAAGTTGACTTTCTGCTTCTTGAGATAGGCAAGATAGCATTCCTTGGTGATGTTCAATATAGCTAAGTTCTACATCATACAAGCTAGTGAATCTTATAACATTTTAGAACATGCATAATCACCAAAGCATCATAAATTTTAATAATGTGCAAAATTACAAATTTTGCATGATTGCATTTGTGTGTCTTGAGACTTGCAAGATAGCACTTTTTGGTGATGTTCAAGATAGCAATTTCTTCTCTTTTGAGAAGTGCAATTTTTGCTTTCTTCTTGAATTGTGCAAGCTAGCTATCTCCCCTTTTATCATTGTCAAAAAGAAGGGAAAAACCCTTTACATCAATTTTTAAATTATGACAAAGGTTAGTATCAATCTCATTTGTGCATCATTATATTTTCAAATTAAAACATGCACATTTTCAAAACATATAAACTCATTATTATATGCATGATTCCAAATCATCATTCATATTATTTCAATCATTGTTTCACTCATCACTATAGCTTATCATGCATAATATGTAAAACCATCTAACATGATATAAACATTTATTTATTTTTATTTTTAAGCATTCATGATACACATCATACAAAAGCATATGCATCATTCCAAATCATAAATATTTCAAATCATCATGGTTTTAATTTGTCACATTGCATCCTACCATGCATGATCGAAGCTTCTCATTTGCATACATCAAAATAAATTCATGAATATCTCATGCATTCATATCATCACTTGAGGAATATTGAAAAAGAAATAATTGGGTGATGAGATAAATATTTCATGAATACAAAGAATTGCATAAAAATCATATCATGAATACAAGGAATACAAGTCACAATCATTCAAGAGAAAAATCAAGATCATGATTTTGATAAAACTCATTTCAAATTTAAATCATCAAAATCATTTTTATGGCTCACAAAATTTATAACATAAATAGATTCATGATTTCATTGATAATATATTTTCTCCCTTTTTAAGTGTTTCATTTTAAGTGATCGATTTCATGTTAGCATGCCTTTTCATTTATGAAAACATGCATCAATTTTTTTTTTAAAGCCACTGTTATTATCATGAAAATCGATAATCCATAAATATCAAGAATCATCATAATTTCAAAAATATATACTCATTAATCATAACTTTAAATTAAACATGATTTCATATGGTATTTTTAATCAAAATCATTTTGTTTATCATAAGCATGCAATTTTCATGATTATTTTCAAAATTGCTAGAATGATAAGCATGATTCCTAATTTTTTGTATTTTCATTATAAAATTATTAAACATGTAATTTTCAAGAAAATTAAATAAAAGAAAAATATATTATGAAAAGCATTATGTAATTTCAAAGTAAATTAAAGGTATTTTGATTACCTCAGCGTCAAAAGGCGTAAAGGCGTAAAGGCGTAGTTTGCCACCTCGCCTTTGTTGATTTTCTCCTCGTCTTCGGAGGAGCTCGATTCAACCTAATTTTTGTTCTTCTTCTTGCGTTCAAAGCAAGTAGTTCCGTTCTTTTTACTTTTTAATTTTTGTTTCATTTGTAGTTTAAGTTCACCATCACTTGAGCTTATGCTCGAGTGGTCTTCAAATGTTCTAAGTCCCAAATCCTTCATGTTTTTTGGAAGGTGGTTCTCAAGTTCTTCACGTGCATTGCACGTCATTTCATATGTGATCAATGAACCAATTAGTTCTTCAAGTGAAAAAATATTTAAATCTTTTGTTTCTTGTAAAGCCGTTACTTTTGAATTCCACTTCTTAGAAAGAGAACGCAAAATCTTGTTTACGAGTTCAAAATCCGAAAAACATTTTCCAAGAGCTCTTAAACTATTGACGACATCCATGAAACGGGTGTACATGTCGCCTATAGTCTCGCTTGGTTGCATTCAAAAAAGCTCAAAATCATGCAATAAAATATTAACTTTCGAGTCTTTGACTCTACTAGTTCCCTCGTGCGTGATTTCAAGTGTTCGCCAAATGTCAAAAGCCGTTTCGTACGAAGAAATCCGATTGAACTCATTTTTGTTCAAAGCGCAAAATAAGGCATTCATAGCCTTTGCGTTTAAAGAAAAATACTTCTTCTCCAAATCCGACCATTCGTTCATCAGTTTAGAGAAAAGTAGAAAATTGTTTTCAATGATATTCCATAAATCCAAATTCATAGAAATCAAGAAAACTCTCATTCGAGTTTTCCAATAAGTGTAGTCCAATCCGTTAAACAATGGTGGACGAACAACCGATAAGCCCTCTTGAAGAGCCATTTCTCTCGGGTGTAAATCCGAAACGAGAAATACCGGGCTCTGATACCAATTGTTAGGATCGAGAGCACTAAGAGGGGGGGGTGAATTAGTGCAGCGGAAAACTTTCTGCGATTAAAACCGAAAGCTGCGTTCGAATGATAAAAACAATTTATGTGTGAAAGTCGATTCTAAGCAAGATTAAAGTCAATCTATGCAGGCAGTTTGCAGCTATGATGAAAACCAGAATATATGCGCAAACTGAAATCCGACGTTCCTACTAAGAAACTGATTTATGTCTAAATGCTGATTCGTAAATCACTTGATTAGGCAAGACACAGTTTAAGCAAGAGTATAAAGGCAGTTTGCAGTTATGGTAAAGCTCAAAACGTAAACGCAATCTGCAATATGATGATCGTACGAAAAAGCAGATTTACGTCTAAACATTGATTCGGAAAGTAAAAGGCTTGAAACCCGATCGTAAAAGTGCAGAAGGCAGTAAGCTTTAGAGGAGGTTTGCAGTAAAGATAATATGCTTAAAGTAAATGCAAACCAGGATTTAGAGTGGTTCGGTCAATCTTAACCTACTCCACTTTTGGCTTCCTCCATCGACGAGGTTACCAACGTCAACTAGAGGCCTTCCTTCAATAGGCGAAGGCCAACCACCCTTTTACAGTTTCACTCCTTTTGACGGGCTTATGAGACAACCCTTACAGAAATTTTCTCTCATCTCTTTACAACTCAAAACTTGGAAGAAAAGAGGGAGAAGAATTTTTCGGCCTTTACAACAATTTTGAGCTCTAAGAATCACAGAAAAAGATCAAGATTTCGGTGTATGTCTGTGTGCTTTCTGTGCTGAATGGGTGGGGTATTTATAGGCCCCAACCCAATTCAAATTTGGAGCTCAAAACTGTCAATTCCCGGAATTCCGGGATCAGGCGATTGCACCTCCTGACTGGAGCGGTTGCACCGCCTGGCAGAGCTCGAAGACTGAGCCTCTAAGCAGTGCCACCTCTTGTCAGGGGCGGTTGCACCGCCTGGCAGAGCTTGAAGACTCAGCCTCTAGGCAGTGCCACCTCTTGTCAGGGGCGGTTGCACCGCCTGCCAGAGCTCGAAGACTGAACTCAGGCGGTGCTACCTCCTGACTGAGGCGGTTGCACCGCTCAGCCAGAGCTCGGAGACCGAGCCTAGGTGGTGCAACCTCTGTCAGGGGCGGTTGCACCGCCCAATCTCGCTCGGAGATTAAGCCCAGGCGGTGCTACCTCTTGGCTGGGGCGGTTGCACCGCCCAGTCTCCCTGGGAGACTTAGCCTAGGCGGTGCTACCTCCTGGCTTGGGCGGTTGTACCTCTCACAGCCATCAGGGTCCGAATGGGTAGATCCATTCGGCCCAATTTGGGTTTTTCAGGGGCCCAACTGCCCCAAGATTAAGCTAATGGGATCACCTCCCATATCCAACTTAATCATTGTGCTAACTACGATTATTCCTTTAGACATTTACTGCAGCTTGCTCCGGTACGTCAATCGCTTCTTCCGACGAGCTTCCGGCGAACTTCCGTCGATCATCCGATGAACCCTCGGTGATGCTACTGCGGACTTCCGGCAAACTCCTGGACTTGCGACGATCCACTTGGCAAGTTCCGACGAGCTTCTTTGGCAAGCTTATGGACTTCTCGGATTTGTTCCCGCAGAACCTCCGACGACAGTCCGAACTTCCGTCGAGCTCTCGAACTCCCAACGTGATCATTGTCATGACTCCGGCACAACTCCTGCTGCATGTCTTTCTTCCATCGTAGTTAATCCTGCACACTTAAAACAAAACTTCGATCGAGTCAATTAATCCTAAGCAATTAACCAAGTTGTCCGACATGTCATTGGTCCCTCGACGCTTCGTCCGATTCTCCGGCGCATCGTCCTCTCCTGCAGCCTATTGCCCAATCGGCCAGTTGACTCTGCAACTCCGATATCCTTGGCACAATACCCACTCTTCTTGGCCCGATGCCCGAGTCCACGGCCCGATCCGATGCCCGAGTCCACGGCCCGAAGCCTTTTGTCGATACGTCGACCGATCCACCGGCTCGACGTCCAATCTTTTGACATGTTCCTCCGGCATAACATGATTTTCCTACTTTAATTGTCTCATCCAGATCGAAGCATCTTGCGTCACTCAAAACGCATATCAAATCATAAACATATATCAAGTAGTTTCATCATCAAAATATGAGATTCAACATGACCGACCCGAGCTGCTGCTCCCGAGGCCACTGCCTCTCCTGCTGAACACATCTCGTACCGAGATCTTCTTCCAAATTAGGGAGAAGGGTCTTTTGCAACAACCCAACCCCATGAAAGCTACTCACAAAGATCGATCAAAATATTGCAGGTTCCATTGGGACCACGGCCACGACACGGAAGACTACCGCGACCTCTAGAACCAAATCGAGGACTTGATCCAAAGAGGTCACCTTAGTCGCTATCTCAAGGAACCCCGGGAAGCAAGTCCATGTCCTAGAGGGCCCATCAAACGATAGATCGATGTCATCTCTGGAGGACCAGCAGCCGGCGGCAACAGCTCAATGGCAAGAAAGGCCTATGCTCGAAGCGCGATTGAGAAACGCCCCGATCCGAGCTCGAGCCCAAAATCTCTTTTGGAGCCGAAGAGGTTGAGCGCTCCCATCATGACGATGAGTTGGTGATCTTCATTCGGATCGCCAACGCTCGAGTCAAAAGAGTAATGGTGGACACCGAGAGCTCGCCCGACGTGCTATACCTCGATGCCTTCAAAAAGCTTGGCCTGATCGCAGAGGACCTCACTCCCATGAACTCGACACTCACCGGATTCATCGGGGACTCTATCTCCCCGCTCGGCACCACCACACTCCCCGTCACCATCGGGGAGGAACCAAGGACCAAGACGATCATGACTGCCTTCATGGTAGTCGACCTACCTTCAGCTTACAACATCATTCTCGACCACCCGATGCTCAATAAACAGAAAGCGGTAGTCTCTACCTACCATCGGGCCATCAAATTTCCAACTTCGGCAGCGATCGGGGAATCACGAAGCAATCCAGGAGAATCGAGGCGATGCTACCTTACAACAGTCGCTCTCCCGGGGAGGTCATGCCCCCAAGACCAAGATCCCCAAGAAGGAGCCATGACGCTAGAATGCCTTGAACCCCCGGAGCAACTCAACGAGGTGCCTTTGAAAAGGAACTGACCCGATCTGACCGTAAAAATCGGGACGGCTCAACCCGAAGAAAATCCGCTCCAGCTAATCGATTTCCTAAGAAGAAATGCAGACGTATTCACATGGTCCTCCAAGGAAATGCTAGGGATTGACCAGGAAGTGGCCCAACACCAGCTCAACATCGACCCTGGGGCTAGGCCAATAAAGCAAAGGCCAAGGAAGTTTGCTCCCGACCGACAGAAGGCGATTTCTGATGAGGTCGACTGCCTCAAAGAGGCAGGGTTTATTACCGAGGTGAAGTACCCTCGATGGCTGTCAAATATAGTCCTTGTTAAAAAACCCAATGGGAGTTGGCGGATGTGCATTAACTATACCGATCTTAACCGAGCATGCCCCAAAGACTGCTATCCACTTTCAAAGATAGACCAACTAGTCGACGCCATAGTAGGATATGAACTCCTTACATTTATGGACGTGTTCTCGGGTTACAACCAAATCTGAATGGCATCAAAAGATCAAGAGAACACCACATTCATCACCGACAAAGGAGTATACTGCTACAAAGTAATGCCCTTCGGCCTAAAAAATGCTGGGGCAACTTACCAAAGAATGGTCGATAACCTATTTAAACACCAGCTTGGGAGGAACATGGAAGTATATGTGGATGACATGATTGTAAAAAGCAGAACCGCAAGTGCACACCTGGCTGACCTGGCGGAAACTTTCAAAACACTTAGATGATTCAACATGCGCTTAAATCTCACAAAGTGCATCTTTGGGGTTAACTCGGGAAAATTTCTTGGTTTCATCATCCACCAGAGAGGGATAGACGCCAACCCAGATAAGGTTCGGGCCATAACCGAGATGCATTTGCCCCGCTCAATCAAGGAGGTACAACACCTTGCCGGAAAGCTGGCAGCACTCAACAGATTCGTGTCATGATCAGGTGACAAGTGCCTCCCCTTCTTCCGGGCCCTGCGGCAGGCCGACAGCTTCACGTGGACCCTAGAATGTGAAGAAGCCTTCAAAAGATTGAAGGCATGCCTCATCCGCTTGCCCCGACTCATCTCCCCAGAGCCAGGAGAAACCCTTGGTCTTTACTTGGCAGCCTCAGCATAAGCGGTCAGCTCGGTATTAGTTCGGGAAACATCACCTACACAATAGTCCATCTATTATGTCAGCCACGTCCTCAATAGGCCCGAAGTGCGGTATTCTCTGATCGAAAAGCTGACCCTCGCACTAATAAAGACGGCCCGAAAGCTGCGACCCTACTTCCAAGCTCACACAATCAAAGTCATCACTGACTAGCTGTTGCGACAAATCCTGCCTAATTTCGATGCATCGGGTCGAATGCTGCGGTGGTCGATTGAGCTCGGTGAGTTTGACATTCAGTACTCTCCTAGAATTGCCATCAAAGCTCAAGTACTGGCCGATTTCATCTCTGAGCTAACCCCTCAAGATCATACAGTTGAATAGGAAAACAACAGTCGCACATGGACCCTGCATGTGGATGGCTCGGCCACCGCCGAGGCCGTTGGGATCGGGCTTATCCTCAAGATCACTCCGGCTACGATTCCAAGCAACCAACAATGAGGCCAAATACGAAGCGCTACTCCATGACTTACGCCTCGCCTTGGAGATGCAGGTGGTCGACCTCAAGGTGTTCAATGATTCTCAGCTGGTAACAGGACATGTCAATGGGAACTATGAAGCCCGAGGCTCGACCATGGCGTTATACTTGGGAGAAGCACGATGGCTCACCCGTCTCTTCAACCGTCTCTCAGTCACTCGAATACCTTGAGCTCAGAACACACAGAACGTTGCTCTGGCTAAGTCGGCCTCCACCCGCAGCCTGGAAGTAACCCCGACAACCGAGTCCATAATGGCGCCAACAATACCATCCCACGACGTTGCTGAAACTCAAGTCTCACTGAACTAGATGGAAGAAATCTTTCGCTTCATGAAAGACGGGGCGAAGCCCGACGACCCAGTAGCCGCGAGATGACTAAGGCGAACCCAAGCTTGGTATTGCATAGTTGGTGGAAAACTATACTGCAGAGGGTTTTCTCAACCTCTCCTACGCTGCCTCGCGTTGCCAGAAGCCGAAACGGTCCTCGCCGAACTCCACCAAGGGATTTGTGGGGAGCACATCGGTGGATGAGCCTTAGCCTTCAAGACTCTCAGATAGGGTTACTACTGGCCGACCATGCGTCAGGATGCCGCATCATACGTACAACAATGCCAACAGTGTCAGAGACATGCCCAACTACAACACCAGCCAACAATCCCTCTCACCCCAATGGAGGTGGCTTGGCCCTTCGCCCAGTGGGGACTTGACCTCCTCGGACCTTTTCGTCCAGCTTCGGGACAACGATGCTTCATTATAGTAAGGGTCGACTACTTCACAAAATGGGTCGAAGCCGAACCTTTGGCCTCCATCACCAAGAAACAAGTTCGAAGCTTCATGTGGAAAAATATTATCACTTAGTTCAGGATCCCGAGAGCTATCATCACCGACAATGGAGCTCAGTTCAACAACACCAAGTTCAGGGCCTATTGCCAATCATATGGGATACAGTTGAAGTTCAGCTCGGTAGCACACCCCCAAACTAACGGCCAAACCGAAGTAATAAATCGGGTGATCCTGGAGGGCCTCAAGAAGAGGATCACGGGCGCACACAGAACCTGGGCGGACGAGCTCCCTAGCGTCCTATGGGCGATGCGAACAACTCCAAAAGCTGCCTCAGGAGAGTCTCTGTTTAGCCTCGCGTTCGGAACCGAAGCAGTCCTTCCTCCCGAGATGGTGTTCCCAACCTTGCGCACCTTCGACTACAAACAAGCATATTCCGAGGAAGGCCTACGAGCAAACCTAGATCTCCTCGAAGAAAGAAGAGCCGAGGCGCACCTACGTACCTTGGCATACAAGAAGGCTATAGCTCGGAGATACAACTGCAAGGTTCGCCCATGACCAATCAAGGTCAAGGACCTCGTCCTTCGAAAGGCAGAAGTAAGTGACCTAACCCGAGCAAGGGGGAAACTCATGCCCAACTGGGAAGGCCCCTATCGGGTCTACGATGTGGTCCAAGAAGGGACCTTCGACTCAAAACTATGGAAGGGAGTCCTCTGCCAAGGACATGGAATGCAGAAAATTTAAAACAGTTCTACCCGTAGAAGAAGAAGGTCGAGACGCTTAGAAGATGTGTTATTAAAAAGCATGCACGTCCACTGCCAGAAAAGACAGTTAGAATTCTAAAACCAGAATTTCACTATAAATAAGGAAACACATATGGTGGTCAGGCGACACAATTCCAAAAGTCGACTCGATCGAAACCAAGAAAAGGAAAATACAAGTCTTCAGCTTGGAGGAGGAGTTTCAGGCTAGTCGTCAAAGGGGACACTCGCCAGCATATCAACAGACCGATCCGTTGGACTCGTAGGTCACCCGTCCGGACCTCACCAGGCCACGCTCGAACCCGGCGGACGCCTTGTACTCAGCAATCACCCTCTCTATCTTCTCAGGCAGTGCCAATTGCTCCTCCTTCAGAGCCTCCTCAGCGGCCCAAGCCGAAGACCTGGCAGACTCAACATCGTGCGAGAGGGTCTACAATTCATCGTCCAGCGTCCGAGCATGAGACTGACTTTCCTCTAGCTCGGCTTTCAGACGGCTCACTTCTCCATCCAAAGCCGAGGCACGCTGCTCAATCGCGGCCACAACCTTTGGACCGAACGAGCTCCTCAGCTAGGGTTCTCCAGACGAAGGGCGGCGTAAGTGTTCGATTGACGCTCGATCACTCACCCGACGTCAAGGACTTGGTCAATCAGTGCCATGGCATAGTGTTGACCCTACACCAGAAGTAACATCAGGACCCACACAAAAATGGAGGCACCGAAGAGTGGAACACCGCCCAGAACCGCCTCACGACGAGCCAATCCAACTTCCCCTTGCAAGTAGTCCACATCAACATCGTTCCGACCCAAGTGCGCCTCTCACCCTCTCGAAGACCCCATGGCATGCCTCGATGTGGGGGGGGAGAAGTGATAAGGTATATTTTGGGTCCACGCCACCTCACGAGTGATACCACGTAGCGCTACAGCTAGATAAGCAAGAGGAGCACCCCCACGCATCAAGCTAGAGATCGTATCAAGGCGTGGCTCGATATGTCCCATCCAGGAAAGCTCGGGACGGTGTCGTATAGTACCGTTCCGCACGTCCCAGAGCGGCGACCGCACAAAGGTACCGCCTCACCTCCCGAGGATCGATCGCTACGCCCGTGTACAACCGACCCTCATATAATAGCATGAAAGCACCTGGCCGGGATTCAGCCGAGGGGGAAAAAAGAGAAAAAAACTCCAACCCGCCACTGACTTGATCGTCGGAGGGACCAAAGTCAGAAAACACCCGACGATGATCTTTTTTGTAGGAAAGCTGTCATTGCAGGCTAGAAGGCGCTGATCAAACCCCCGCTGCTGACGCTCAAAGTGGTATTCGATCGATCTCGAAACCAGCTCAATCGACTAAAGACTCCGGACATCGCCCTGTAGACCAGGCCGTGTTGACTCTATCAACCACGGCGCATCAATCCATCAACAATAGGCTTCAAATCTTATGAACATTAAGAGATATCTGAACAAAACCTTCAGCTGTTATTTTATCACTTGTTCTTCATGAGTACTTAAGGTATTTATTCACATCATTACAATGAAAACTTGGAGTTAACAAATAGAAATCATGCATACATTTTCAACTTTAGATCAGTCCTAATCATCATGACAAGACAATGATTTTTGGATCGAACTTCATGGCTTTTTAGGTTGCATTAATAACTTCATGTGAATGTATTTAAGAAAACTCTAATCATGTTATAATCTTCTTTACGTTGACCTTTAAGAGAAGAAGTCTCCTCATGATGTTGTTACGTGAAGCACGAGGGATATAGTCAATAAAAGATTAACATCCAGAAGAGAGAGAGATATATATATATACTCAATGAAAGATAAACATCCAGGAGAGAGAGAGATATATATAGTCAAGAGTATATAGCTTGTGCTTGTGGAGCTTTTATCCCCAATAATCAGCTTGTTTCTTGCAGGAGAGAAAGAAAGAGAGAGAAGAAAGAATTGATTAGGGTTGAAAAGATGAGGAAAATGCCACATCCAAACAATGAGATCGCCGGCTCTCTTACATGTGCAAAGGCTTCTTTTCATGGCGGTGTGGCTTTGCACCCACCTCTTCCTCCCCTTCTTTCTCTCTTGCCTTGTAAGCAAGCGTTTGCCTTTCTCTTCTCGATCCCCTTCTTCTTGCACACACACACACACACACACACACACACACACACAGAGAAGGTGGGTGGGTGGGGTGGGAGATGAATGTGAAGGTGGTAGGGGAAAGAAAGGTGGGCAAGAGTGTATAGCGTGTGCTTGTGACACTTTTGCCCCCAATAAGTTAGCTTGTTTCTTGCAGGAGAGAAAGAAAGAGAGAAAAGAAGGAATTGATTAGGGTTGAAAAGACGAGGAAAATGCCACATCCAAACAATAAGATTGTTAGCTCTCTTATATGTGCAACGGCTTCGTTTCATGGCAGTGTGGCTTTGCACCCGTCTCTTCCTCCCCTTCTTTCTCTCTTGCCTTGTAAGCAAGTGTTTATCTTTCTCTTCTCGGTCCCTAGCATGTGCTTATGGCGCTTTTGCCCCCAATAAGCAGCTTGTTACTTGTAGGAGAGAAAGAGAGAGAAAGAGAGAGAAGGAGGAATTGATTAGGGTTGAAAAGATGAGGAAAATGCCATGTCCAAACAATGAGATCGCTAGCTCTCTTACATGTGCAACAGCTTCGTTTCATGGCGGTGTGGCTTTGCATCTTCCTCCTCTTTTTTTTCCCTTGCCTTGTAAGCAAGCGTCTGCCTTCCTCTTCTTAGTCCCTTCTTGAGAGAGAGAGAGAGAGAGAGAGAGAGAGAGAGAGGCCCCTTCTTTCTCTCTTGCTTTGTAAGTATTTATCTTCCTCTTCTTGGTCCCCTTCTTCTTGAGAGAGAGAGAGAGAGAGGGGGGTGGGTGGGGGTGGGTTTGTTGGGGGTGAATGTGAAGGTGGTAGAGAAAAGAAAGGTGGGCAAGAGTGTATAGAATGTGCTTGTGATGCTTTTGCCCCTAATGAGCAGCTTGTTTCTTGTAGGAGAGAGAGAGAAGAAGGAATTGGTTAGGGTTGAAAAGATGAGAAAAATGCCACATCCAAACAATGAGATCGCCAGCTCTCTTACATGTGCAACGGCTTTGTTTCATGGCGGTGTGGCTTTGCACCCGCCTCTTCCTCCCCTTCTTTCTCTCTTGCCTTGGAAGCAAGTGTTTATCTTTCTCTTCTCGATCCCTAGCATGTGCTTGTGGCGCTTTTGCCCCCAATAAGCAGCTTGTTACTTGCAGGAGAGAAAGAGAGAGCGAGAGAGAGACAGAGAGAGAGAGAGAAAGAGAGAGAAGGAGGAATTGATTAGGGTTGAAAAGATGAGGAAAATGCCGCATCCAAACAATGAGATCGCCAGCTCTCTTACATGTGCAATGGCTTCGTTTCATGGTGGTGTGGCTTTACATCTTCCTCCCCTTCTTTCTCTCTTGCCTTGTAAGCAAGCGTTTGCCTTCCTCTTCTCAGCCCCCTTCTTCTTGCAGAGAGAGAGAGAGAGAGAGAGGGGTGGGGGGGGGGGGGGGGGGGGGGGGGGGTGAATGCGAAGGTGTTAAAGGAAAGAAAGGTGGGCAAGAGTGTATAGCATGTGCTTGTGACGCTTTTACTCCCAATAAGCAGCTTGTTTCTTGTAGGAGAGAGAGAGAAAGAGAGAGAAGAAGGAATTGGTTAGGGTTGAAAAGATGAGGAAAATGTCATGTCCAAACAATGATATCACTAGCTCTCTTACGTGTACAACAGCTTCGTTTCATGGCGGTATGGCTTTGCACCCGCCTCTTCCTCCTCTTCTTTCTCTTGCCTTGCAAGCAAGCATCTATCTTCCACTTTTTGGTCCCCACTTCTTGCACAGAGAGAGAGAGAGAGAGAGAGGGGGGATGAATGTGAAGGTGGTAGAGGAAAGAACGGTGGGCAAGAGTGTATAGCGTGTGCTTGTGGTGCTTTTGCCCCCAATAAGCAGCTTGTTTCTTACAAGAGAGAGAGAGAAGGAGGAATTGATTAGGGTTGAAAAGATGAGAAAAATATCGTGTCTAAACAATGAGATCGCCAGCTCTCTTACGTGTGCAACGGCTTCATTTCATGGCGGTGTGGCTTTGCATCTTCCTCCCCTTCTTTCTCCCTTACCTTGTAAGCAAGCATCTGCCTTCCTCTTCTCGGTCCCCTTCTTCTTGCACACACACACACAGAGAGAGAGAGAGAGAGAGAAAAGGGGGGGGGGGGGGGGGGGGGTTGGGGAATGTGAAGGTGGTAGAGGAAAGAAAGGTGGGCATGAGTGTATAGCATGTGCTTGTGACGCTATTGCCCCCAATAAGCAGTTTGTTTCTTGTAAGAGAGAGAGAGAGAGAGAGAGAGAGAGAGAAGGAATTGGTTAAAGTTGAAAAGATGAGGAAAATGTCTGTCCAAACAATGAGATCACCAACTCTCTTACGTGTGCAACAGCTTCGTTTCATGGCTGTGTGGCTTTGCACCCGCCTCTTCCTCCTCTTCTTTCTCTCTTGCCTTGCAAGCAAACTTCTACCTTCCTCTTTTTGGTCCTTTTCTTCTTGCAGAGAGAGAGAGAGAGGGCGATGAATATGAAGGTGGTAGAGGAAAGAAAGGTGGGCAAGAGTGTATGGCGTGTGTTTGTGGCGCTTTTGCCCCCAATAAGTAGCATATTTCTTATAGGAGAGATAGAGAGAGAGAGAGAGAGAGAGAGAGAGAGAGAGAGAAGGAGGAATTGATTAGGGTTGAAAAGATGAGGAAAATGCCGCGTCCAAACAATGAGATCGCCAACTCTCTTACATATGCAACAACTTCGTTTCATGGCGGTGCGGCTTTGCATCTTCTTCCCCTTCTTTCTCTCTTGCCTTGTAAGCAAGCGTCTACCTTCCTCTTCTCGGTCCCCTTCTTCTTGCACACAGAGAGAGAGAGAGAGTGTGAGGGGTGGGGAGAGGGGGGGAGGGGGTGTGAATGTGAAGGTGGTAGACGAAAGAAAGGTGGGCAAGAGTGTATAGCATGTGCTTGTGACGTTTTTGTGCCCAATAAGCAGCTTGTTTCTTGTAGGAGAGAGAGAGAGAGAGAGAGAAAGAGAGAAAGAGAGAGAAGAAGGAATTGGTTAGGGTTGAAAAGATGAGGAAAATGCCTTGTCCAAACAATGAGATCACCAGCTCTCTTACGTGTGCAATAGCTTCGTTTCATGGTGGTGTGGCTTTGCACCTATCTCTTCCTCCTCTTCTTCCTCTCTTGCCTGGCAAGCAAGCGTCTACCTTCCTCTTCTTAGTCCTCTTCTTCTTGCAGAGAGAGATATATATATATATAGAGAGAGAGGGGGATGAATGTGAAAGTGGGCAAGAGTGTATAGCGTGTGCTTATGGCGCTTTTGCCCCCAATAAGAAGCTTGTTACTTGCAGGAGAGAAAGAGAGAGAGAGAGGAGGAATTGATTAGGGTTGAAAAGATGAGGAAAATGCCACATCCAAACAATGAGATCACCAGCTCTCTTACGTGCGCAACGGCTTCGTTTCATGACGGTGTGGCTTTGCATCTTTCTCCCCTTCTTTCTCCCTTGCCTTATAAGCAAGCGTCTGCCTTCCTCTTCTCGGTCCCCTTCTTTTTGCACAGAGAGAGAGAGAGAGAGAGAGAGAGAGAGAGAGTGAGAGTGGGAGAGAGGGGATGAATGTGAAGATGGTAGAGGAAAGAAAGGTGAGCAAGAGTGTATAGTTTGTGCCTGTGATGCTTTTGCCCCCAATAAGCTGTTTGTTTCTTGCGGTAGAGAAAGAGAGAGAGAGAGATAGAGAGAGAAGAAGAAATCGAATAGGGTTGAAAAGATGAGGAAAATGCCGCGTCTAAACAATGAGATCGTCAGGTCTCTTATGTGTACAACGGCTTCGTTTCATGGCGATGTGGCTCTCTTTTCTCCCTTGTCTTGTAAGCAAGCGTCTGCTTTCCTCTTCTCGGTCCCCTTCTTCTTGCACACAAAGAGAGAGAGAGAGAGAGAGAGAGAGAGAGTGTGGCCTTTCTCTTTCTCGCCTTTAGCGTGAACACTGCAACTGATGCTTTCTAGCTTTGAACTTATTGCATGACTGATACATCAGTTGATGAATACATCATGAAGGCTTACATGCCTTTTGGGTGAAAGCTTCAACTGCAGAAGACAACAAAATGTGGTGGAATTTGAAGCCTTTTCCTCATGCAAATCCAACTTCAGCAACTTTTTACCATCTTTTTAATTTGTTCTGTAATATTTTCTTTGTATCATTATATATACATATATAGTTTATTTATGTAGACAAAATTTATACGGAAGTTTAAGATAAAGATACAGAAGGCTAAAGTCTCCTTTCTGTTGTCTTACTTGCTCCCCAAGCAAACATGCTCATCTTCTTGGGATCCTTAGGCCTCAGCTGCAATATTTCCTTGCCTCTTCGTTCTTCCGACAGGTAAAGAGTTTCTTCCCATGACGAGCCCATTAAACGTCAATGAGGAGTACAAGAAGACCCTCAGAACGAAATCTTTCGTCGACATGTGCTCCAAAGTCCATCAACAGCTCCGGCGGACCATCTCATCTTCCGAGGACGATGATGGTGATAAGGATGAGGCGAGTCATCGTCCAACCGTATCATACAGTTCTTGCAGAGAGAGAGAGAGAGAGAGAGAGAGGCCTTTCTCTTTCTCGCCTTTCGCGTGCAACATTGCAACTGATGCTTTCTAGCTTTGAACTTATTGCATGACTGATAAATCAGTTGATGAATACATCATGAAGGCTTACATGCGTTTTGGGTGAAAGCTTCAACTGCAGAAGACAACAAAATGTGGTGGAATTTGATTCCTTTTCCTCATGCAAATCCAACTTCAGCAACTTTTTACCATCTTTTTAATTTGTTCTATAATATTTTCTTTCTATGATTATATATACATATATAGTTTATTTATGTAGACAAAATTTATACGGAAGCTTAAGATAAAGATACAGAAGGCTAAAGTCTCCTTTCTGTTGTCTTACTTGCTCCCCAAGCAAACATGCTCATCTTATTGGGATCCTTAGGCCTCAGCGGCAATCTTTCCTTGCCTCTTCGTTCTTCCGACAGGTGAAGAGCTTCTTCCCATGACGAGCCCATTAAACGTCAATGAGGAGTACAAGAAGACCCTCAGAACGAAATCTTTCATCGACATGTGCTCCAAAGTCCATCAACAGCTCCGGCGGACCATCTCATCTTCCGAGGACGATGATGGTGATAAGGATGAGGCGAGTCATCGTCCAACCGTATCATACACTAAACACTCCGAGTTCCTTCTCGAGCTCAGTCAAGAATCTGTTGTCGAAGCAGCCACGGCCACCATTGATGGCTGCAGCGCCTACCTCTATCTCCACTCCCTACTCCTCGAGTATTTTGATGTCACATTCAGGGCGTGCACGGCGTGCACTAATGTTTTGGCATCCATCAACCGCGCCAGAGAACGCCACCGGTCCATTCGCCATCTTCTCATCAAACTGTCATCTACTTGTTTATTTGATGGTGATTGCACCGAGTTCGACCCTCTTGCTTCCCTTCTCCAGCTAGATAATCCGCTCCACCCACAGAATCTTGCCAACTTTCACTCTGTGCAGTCCCATTGTAGTCTTCTGATGCAGCAACTGGCAAGAGCTCATCGAGGAATCCTCAGAAGGCTGAGATTTGTCCGGCTAACCAAGAAGGCCACCGGAATCGTAATGATCAGTACATGCAGCGTCGCCTTGGTGGTCGCAGTGGTCATCGCGGTGCACACGGTGATCGGTTTCGGAGTCGTGGCGGCGGCAGCTCCGGTGGTGATGGCGACAAGGCCACGGGCGGGGATGAGGTGGGTGAGGACCGAGAGAGCGAGGGATTTGGGAAGGCTGGGCGCGCAGGTGGACGCAGCGGCCAAGGGTGCGTACATCGTGGGGAGGGACTTGGACACGGTGAGCCGAATGGTACGGCGGGTGCAAGACGAGGTGGAGCACGAGCAGGAGGTGGCGAGGATGGCGTTGAGGGCCAGGGAGCGGCAGCTCGTGAGGGAGGTGGCCAGGGTGGTGGAAGGCGGGGCGGCGGGTATGGAAGCGCAGATGGAGGAGTTGGAGGAGCATGTCTGCTTGTGCTTGATCACCATCAACAGGAGCAGGAGGATGGTGGCACAGGAGATGATGGAAGGTGGTGCTGAGCCTGCAGTGGCCAACGCAATGGCTTGATTCTCTCTTTCTTTCAGGTCTCTCTAACTTTGAAGAATTTGTTCTTCATTAGAGATAGCCGATTGAATAATGATTTCAATCATAGAACATGATTTCCTTTCCGAGTGTTGTGATAGAGTTTGAACTCTTTCCACCATTACAGCTCGAACATGAGCTCTTTTCGCATGTAACAACTGTACACTTTGAACTCGTCAATACTTGACCTAAGCAATTGATAGCATAAAACCTGAAAGTTACCTGCTAATCAGAGAGCAAGTGAGAGAAGGAAGCATAGGATCAAACTAATAGCTTTTTCCACACTTAAAATATAAAAAACAAGCGATTAAGACCGAGACAAAATCTTTATCAGTTAAACACATATAATTATCTAACAGAATGTAAAAGATGGTGAAAAACAACTTACTGCAAAATTCTGCCAACACTGAACTCTGAAGAATTGCTACTATGATTGGAGTAAAAAAGGAAAAAGGAAACTTTTAGGAGACTAACCATACAAAAGCAACAAGGAGTAAGAAAACAAAAACAATTAACAATTAACAACCATTTGCAACATTGTATTCCTATCTTATACATTACAACAATTAACAACCTTATTACCCAAAGATAATCCTAGTAAATAACTAAATCCATAAAGTGAGATAGACACCCCTAGAGCCAAGCTAGCATATTATGATATAATGTTGAACCAATTATGTGAACAGATGATCCAAATTCTAATAGCTCTTCGATACCTTGAAAAATGATCTATGAACGAGGAGGTTGATGAGTCAGTTAGGCAATATATCCATTTTTTATGATCCATAACTTTAAATCAATAAATCTTAGGTCCATCTATAGGGCATTCGTTCACAATCATGCTCTAATAATTCTTAATAATCAAGCTTTTGACCTTAACAATAAATTCCTATAATCTACTAGAAATTCACAAACATGAATAATGAGCCAAGGAGTTCAATTTACTAACAATTTGGGAAAATAACTAGAAGACTTTAATGATTAGTTTGACCCAAATGAATTTGTTGATGAGTTAGATAGTATGGAAGACTACTTTGAGTAGTATAAAACGATTAATATTGAATGTATACGATTTGTAAAAATAAAACTAATAAGACCGCTAAGAAATATTGGTAACATATCCAACATAGTCTTGAACAAAATGAACTAGAAATTGAAGATGCCTATGTTAATATTGTCTATATTATTATTTCTATGTCTCGTAATTCTAATGAATGGAAAAGGATAAGTATTTTCAAACTTTTATATGAAATAAGAAAAGAACTTACAAGTTAGTTATAGATAGGGGTAGCACAAAGAACTTACAACATGGTCTCAAAACATGTATTCAAAAGATTAAATTTTAAGGTAGAGTCATATCCGATCCCATTTAAAGTAGTCTGAGTTGACAAAACTGCTTTGCCATGATTGAGAGATGTCTGGTACTAATTAAAATGGGTGATTACCATAATGAGATTTATTGTGACATCCTACAAATAGAAGTAGCCCACATTCTTTTAGATCGACCTTAGTTGTATGACCCTAATGTTACCAATCATGGAAGAGAAAACACGTATGTTACCAATCTTTTAGATCGAAGTAGCCCACATTCGGTATAAGGGCAAAAACATTATCCTATGACTAGTAAAATCATAAAAAAAATAATAAATCAGTAACTCCTAAGTCTCTTCTACAAGCCTCAACCACTAAGAGACCACTTATTAGATTATAAATATTTTAAAATAGAGAGCTTAGACAATAAAGAAATTCCTAGGCCTTGCACTTGTCAAATTGCCAAAACTCGCAAATACAATACTGGCCTATTCACCCTATTACTCATTCAACATTCACAATGGCAAGATATGAGTTCCGATTTTGCCTTTTAGACTTTTAAAAATGGCCTATGATCATTACTCTATTCTGATTAATTTTTATAGATTTTTAAAAATAACCCACTTTATCCTATGTAATAAGACAATGATATCTCATACATTGCTAAATTATTTCTTTGATAAAATAATTAAATTACTTGGCTTTTCTCAACATAAGGATGTGAAATTTGTTAGGTATTTTTGAAAAAAATTATAGAAATTATTTGATACAATATTGAATTTCTCTTCAGCCTTTTACCCTTAGATTAATGGTCAAGTTAAGGTTGTTAACCATTCTTTAGGACATCATCTTAGATATTTAGTTAGGAAGAAATCGAGAGACTAGGACTAAACCTTACTCCTTGCCTGATCGGAAAAAGACCATTTGAAGTTATCCTCGGCTATACTCCTTATACACCCATTGATCTTGCACTCCTTATGCTTAGCTATTATGCTTCCAACCCACTCTTTCACTCAATATATTCATGATTTGCATACTGATATTGAACATAAAATTGTCTTGATTAATAAAAGTTACAAACTTACATATTATAGAAGTCAAAAGTTTTAAGTTGATGATTATGTCTTTATTCACATTCGTCCTAAGAGATTTTTTAAA
Source organism: Musa acuminata AAA Group (assembly GCF_036884655.1). Taxonomy (NCBI): domain Eukaryota; kingdom Viridiplantae; phylum Streptophyta; class Magnoliopsida; order Zingiberales; family Musaceae; genus Musa; species Musa acuminata. The sequence goes on from NC_088355.1 coordinate 33,933,890, forward strand.
AACTTATTCAAAAAGTTACATGTCCAAGCCATTAGTCCTTTTCTAATTATCTAAAAACTAAAATTTAATGCATATATGCTCGATTTACCTTCTGACTTAAATATTAATTTGGTTTTTAATGTTGAGGATTTAACTCCATAGCATAGTTATTTTTAAGCCATCTTCTCTATTTATCGATGTTCGTATATGTAATAATTCTCCTAAAACATTAATTCTCCCATATCACAAGGATGATACAAAGGTCATTCTCAATTATCACCTTATTATATATGCTATTAATATTACTTAATACTTTCTTATCAAGTGATATAATCATCCAGCTACAAATACCACTTTGCTTATTTTGGAAGAACTTCATAACTTTACACTAGACTTATTGAAGTAGTAACTTACATATCACTATCTAGGATTGAGTCTTTTTTTAATTGGGAAAAAGTGATGGATAACCATTGTGGTTTAACAAAGATTTCAAATAATTTATTCTAGACATAAATATCAACAAAAAGAATCATCAATTAATTAATCTAAAATTTTTAAAAATTATGTTAAAAATTATTTTTTGATAATTTCATAAACTCATTTTTTGTATTAAGTACATAATCATTTACTATTTAGGTATTTTAAAAATCATATTTTAAATTTCTAAAAGACATACAAATGAGATAATTTTTGAAATTTTGTTTTCATTAATTATATCAAGATTTATAAATCCCTAAGATTTATATTGATAGCAAATCAGTTATTGTGAATCAGTCTAGTATAAATGATTAAAGCATATCAATATAAAATTTTATTTTATAAGAGATGATGTTAAAAATAAAGAAATGGTGTTACTTCATAAATGGTCGATATACTTATAAAATCTTTTTAAATTTAAAGTATTTTAACAAGTTAGTAAGAAATTTGATAAGTTAAATGAAACAAGTTTAAAGGGGATGAATATTAAAATTAAATTTATTAAAGCATCAACAAGAGGTTCATTGTATTAAGGGAGAGGTTCATTGCATTAAAAGGAGAAATAAAGTAAATATCTATAGAAGAATAAATCAAACTGATTATTGATTTTTGAAAAGATTTTTTAAAAAAGAGTGATTCATACTAAACATAATTAATATAATATATCTTTGGAGACTATATAAATCCTTTATTTTAGGCCATGAAACATATAAAGTTTTTTAAAATTATAGAAAGTTTTGAGTGAAACATAAACAGATTTTGCCCTGTCTTACTGTTTATATATATATATATATATATATATATATATATATATATATATATATATATATATATATATATTTCTATCTCTTCTTATTATCAATTTCAATAAATATGATAAAATAAAATCCCAAAAACATTAATTTTTTACCGACCAGCAACGAGGAACATTAATTTCAATAAATATGAGGATCTTAACTCTCTCCTACCGCTATTTTTCTTTTTTTTTTGCTGCCGCTCGTCGCCTAACGGCCTATTTGTAAATCACGAAAACATTTTTTTTTATATTAGATAATAATAATGAAAATTAGAGATAATAATAATGAAAATTAGATGAGGAAATAGGGTAAAATCAAAGTAATTTATAGATGATATTTGTTTATATTTTATGGATGATTAGTGAATTAGGGGAAAGAGTGTTTTAATTATTAAATGAGTTAAAGATTCACCGTCCACATCATGGTTAGTATCTAAAAATTCTATCTAACTAATTTTAAAAGTAATATATATATACATTTGTAATTAATATATATGTTTGAAGCTTATGGAAATGTATGATTTGTACTTTTTAAATGAAATATGTATTAATTTAGTATCGATTCGTAATTTTAATTATTTAAAAGAATTGAAATGATTGATTCTTGTTAGTTTAAAATATTATATGAATTGTCAGATTTGAAATGAAAGATACAAAAGAATTTATTCAAATATTATTATTTTTAAATGTATATTTGATATCTTATATTGCAAGACTAGTATGGTCATGACCTTACCAATGGAGTTTACGTATTGAAATATGTTGAGAAATTAAATTAATTTCTCTAAGTCCAAACACACGAAAATATGTGTTAGGTACACCATATAAGTTCAAACATAATTTTGAATTTTTGTCATGGAGATACAACATAGTCATAGCCCTTAGTATTGTTATGAATATAATTTTTGACATGTACTATTTATTAGATATAGTGATTTGTTTATATTATGAATTTAGATATGCATCTTTAATTATATTTATTTAAATTATGAATAAATTATGCATCTTTAGTTATAGTTATAGTTTTATTTATTTAAATTATTTAAGAACTGATCATCATCATGTGTATGAATATAACATTTATAGATATACCAATTAGATATAATTATGGATTTGTTTACTTTGAAATGAATAAAGCTTTTGTATGGTATAACATTAATAATGATTTGATGTTTCATATGCTTTGCTTTAAAAATAAAATAAAAATAAATTATAAGAAGTACTTTTAATTAATTGTTTGTACATAATTATAATAAATTTTGGTTAGTATAATATCTATTCTCTGAAATTTTCAAATCCTGATAAATAGAGGAAAAAATGTTATTGTTTAAAACCCTCTTATATTTTGGACTTGTATAAGATTAATGTGAAATGTTATTTTGGATTTGACATGTCATCTTGTAATTATGTAAATTGATTGTGACATAGCATAGAGTTTTTGGTGATTATTTAATGGTAAAAAATAATTTATTGGATTGTATGAGGATTATTATGTCGATGTGTAAATTTTGTAGGATTTTTTTATTGATATGAGCGGTTGAAATAATCGAATAGGTTGTGAATGTCCTGTGATTGAATTGTTTATGAGTTGAAAAATAATGAATATTATGTAGAAGTAAATTATCAATTGGCAATATATTCTACCTTAGTAGAATAAATATTATAATATCATATAAAAATAAATGAATTACGATCTTGAATTTAAACTTATGTGTGATGAAATGAACCAAATCAACCAAATTAGTGCTTTCCGCGGTCGTCGTGCCTTCGGTTTGAGCGAGCAAGCGAGCTACCGGAGGGGCAAAGCGTCCGATCGACTAGGATTCCGCATTGCTCCGTCGTGCACATTGTTTTGCCTGCAAGGAGGCAGGTGCTCCCATCGACCTAACGGGTATCGTTAATTTTCCTTCTTTCGTTGCTTCCTTTCTGCTTGTTTTTCCTCTTCTTGCCGATGCGCTTTTGTTCGATTCGTTTGTTTCTCTGCTGCCTTTCTTGCTGTTTAGTGGGTTCGCTGTGCATGACATCGCAAATTAATTGTTCCGTTAGCAGAATGATTTGCTCTGTTGTCGATCTGTTAGCAAATTTCTCATTCTTGATAGGCGGTATCCGGAACGGTGGATGTTCTATGATCTATTTCAATGTATTTAAATCCGTCGCCGTTGCCTGAAGAAGATGAGCAACCTTTTGAGGAACATTTTGAGGGTGGAATCATACATGATGAAATCGTGGAGTCTGCCGTTGCCACAATGCGTCGAGTATGTACCTTTCCTCTTTTACTTCTATTGCGTCATGTAGCTACTTGTTGCCAGTTATTATGATTGTTGTCGTTGATTGTGATGTTCTGTCTTTGTTTCTTTATTGATGGTAGAATTGTTCTATTTGGCAGGGGTGGTTGTTAGTTATCTTCTTTCCTTTGCTCGTTGCCTAATTATATTGATATACATGCAAATTATATCGATTAGTTCAGTTCACAATCAAAGCCCAAATTGTATTTGTGTTTTTTCTGGAGTAAAGCAGATGTTTTCTGTTGCCCTGCACATCTGTCTATTTTTGAACTTTTGAACTTGTAGGAAGAGCCTTTTCTTACTCTAGCTGGTTTGTTATTGAGTTTGGAAATTAGATGTCAGATTTAAGGTTTTTTTTGTTGTTTTTAGTTTTTCTCAGCTAACTTATCTGTAGAACCTGTTAGTCAGTGTGGCAGTTGATATTATCTTAACATTTCATGTATCATTACAAGATTCTAATTTTTATGTTTCAGTTATGACTGTACAAGGATAGGTACCTAACATAGAATGATAAAAAAAAAAGGAGACAAGGAATAAGGAATTTGAGATGGAACTCATCTATGCTGGCTTTAAAACTTCACACTTATCCATCATTTATGTGGTTGTTGGCTTTTGTATAAAATTTTAACCTACTTTAGATCTTTGCATGTGGTGGGTGTGGATATGGGTATGTGGTCTCAACTTGAAGGTGTTGCAAGGTTTAAAAGGATAAGAGCAGGAAGTGTGAACAAAATGTGTTTATATGTGTCTATGCGTATCTTTATATGTGTGCATGTTGTTATCTTTCTTTAAACACAAAACAGTTGTACTTCCTTAGGAGAAGAAGATCTAAAATGAGAACTAGTCTTTGATCGTATATTTTTCTTCACTTCATGAAAAAAATATTAATAAAGTAGAAAGCTTTTAATCTTGATATTTGAATTTTCTATAAGAGAGAAAGCTGGTATAATGCTTAACATACGAAATATGGTTCAGGGTAGACAGATTATAATTTAAAGTAGGATCCATAGCCATAAATATAAGGATTTCTATGAAACATTTGAGTTTATGCATGGTTCATGCTATTAAGCTCTAGATCTAACTTACTATACATTCTTTTTGTTTTGCTTTATCCCTTTGCATTTTTCGGTCATAATTTTGGGTAAATATCTCTATTGACATTCATTTTAATATCAACTAAACTTGGTAAATTTGTTCTGACATTCAAAACAACGCTGCCAATACCCTTAATCGAGTTTCTACAATCCTATCGATAAGGAACGTCAAGGTCATAAGATTTGAGCAATTAAAAAAAATATATATTCAATGTCCAGACCTTAGCCACATCCATCAAGAAGTCTAACTTCATTCTTAGGGATGATTACCTTTTTTAATCCATTAGATTGTTTGTTCCTCGTCCTCCCTTCGAGACTTCCATGTTTGGGAAATTCACACGAGTAGATCAGTAGGTCACCTAGTTTAAGACAAGACCATTGCATTAACCGATGATAGGTTTTATTGGTCTTCCTGAAAGTGAGATATTGCTCGTGTTGCAGTGTCACACTTGTCAGATTGCCAAAACTTGTAGGCACAATACTAACATATATGCTACATTATTCATTCCACACTCCTTATGACAAGATAGGATTTTATATTTTGTCCTAGGTTTCTCAAAACAGCCCATGGCCATGACTCTATTCCAATTATTGTTGATTGATTTTAAAAAATGATCCACTTTATCATATGTAACAAGATGAACGATGCCTTATACATTGCTAAATTATACTTTAAAGAAGTAGTTAAATTACATGGTTTATCTTTAACCACGGTTTCCGATAGACATGTGAAATTTGTTAGTTACTTTTGAAAAACATTTTAGAAACGAACATGACATTGAACTTCTCTTTAGCTCTTCACCCCTTAGAGAGATGATCAAACTAAGGTTGTTAACCATTCCTTGGAAAATCTTCTTAGATGTTTAGTTGGGAAGAAATTGAGAAATTAGGACTTAACCTTACATAGAAGAGTTTGTATACAACGACTTAATCAACTGTTTAACCGAAAAAAGCTCATTTGAAGTTGTCCTTGGTTATACTCCTCGTACACACATTGACTTTGCACCCCTTCTACTTGACTATCATGACCCAGATGCAACCTACTCCTTCCCTTAAAATTCTCCTGATTTACATATTGAAATCTGACATAAAATTGTCATAAACAATGAAAGTTACGAACTTGCTACTAATGCATATCATAGAAGTCAAGAGTTTCAAGTTGGTAATTATGTCTTAGTTCGCGTTTGGCCTAAGAGATTCCCCAAAAACTCATTTAAGACATTGCATGCCCGAGCTATTCCTTTTCTTATTATCCAAAAATTTGGATCTAATGCATTTATGCTCGATTTTCAATATGGAGGATTGAACTCTATATCATGATACTTTTGAGCCTTCTTTGTCCACGAGTATTTATGCACGTGACAAATCTCCCAAAACACCTATTCTCCCACAACATAGGGATGATATAAAGGTCATTGTTGATGACTATTTTATTACGTCGACTACTAGCATTACTCAATACTTTTTATTCAAGTGGCATGATCGTCTAACTTCTGATGTCACTTGGATTATTTTGGAGGAACTTTATGACTTTGTACTAGACTTATTGAACTAGTATCTTGCATATCACTATCCAGAGTCGAGATTTTTTCTATTGGGGAAGAATAATGAAGAACCATATAGTTTATAAAGGACTTTAGAAGAGTTTACTCTAGGCCATGAAATCAGCAAAAAGGTCTTTAATTAGTTGGCCTAGAAACTCTAAGAGTTGTGTGAAAAATTAAAAAGTCTTTTGCTTTTTCTAGGTGATAACCTTGGGACTCCATTTTTGTATAAAGTGCACTCTTGTACTAAGTGCACTCTTTTTTTTTTCAATGCTATAATAAATTGTTTTCAAGTTGTTTAGCTAGCTTAGAAGTCACATTTTGGGTTTCTAAAGTGCGTACAAGTTTCCTATGGGGTTACTCTTAGGAATCATTACCTATATTGATTGTATTAAGGCCCCTAAACCCTTACAGATAGTGAGGATTGTGAATGGATCAAATACTTTATATTTGAATGAAAAAGTTACATCTTCTCTGCTCTTATAGTCTCTCACTCCTCTCTTGCTATCATGCTCCCTTGTTTTCTCTCTACTTCTCTCTACTATGTTCTACACTATCCACATTTCTGGAATAGTTGACATGATTCATATTTTGTGGGACATTATGTTCCGAAGTGTCACTGACGTGAGCTAGTCTGCAATAAAGATGACCATTGTAACACCCCGCACCCCGCAGGTTTTAAAAGTGGAAGAGGTAAATAAAAATAACTAATGAAAATACATTCACACTGCACGCAGGTGACAGAATATCTTTACACAATCAAGCATGATATGACAAGTAAAACACAAATATAACAAATGTAAATAAAGAAATGCAAATTATTATTTACTATTTACCAGATAACTGGTCCATAATGTGTAGATTATATGCAACAGACACAAGCTTGGAAGAGTTCGGAATATTATATCAAAGTAGATCCAGGCTATTGCTTCTTGGCTCAGCCTAAATTAATGTGCCGATTATGCATCAATTTGATTACTCATTAATAATTTTGTGTGTGAACCAAAACAAAATAGGCAAATTAACATAGTTAATGCATGAAATGTCCGGTTTTGCTGAAGCAAGAATGATAATTATGCAAAGGTGTGTAGGCTAGAACCATGCAGATCTGGTGTAGATTTAGACTGCATCTACGTGATTTGATCTAGATCTACAAAGATTCGGCCAAGTTGTAGATATTGGCTAGAATTATGCAAAGAGAGTCTATTTTACGAACTATGATAGATCTACTTGTTCATGCATAAATAAGTCTAATTTTGATAAGAGATGTAATTGCATGAAATAAATATTAATAACAACTTACCTTAATTGGAGAGAAAAATCTTCTTTCCCTGTGGAAGTTTTGAATGAGTGTGAGTTTTAAACTACGTGATAGGCCCACCAACTGGTACAAAGGCAGTACCGACTAAATATCAGACTGTAAGCTTAATACAAGTTGGTGCTGCAAGGTAAACACCATTCCACATAAATTTCTGGTTGGCTGGCAGGCAATACATATCAGTCGGATTGGTGTTTAGGTTCTTGCTATAGTAGAATCCTTTGTATTGCCAAATCCTTTGTACTGAATGGTGCAGTAGAATTCCCAGTGGAATTTGGTTCAGAAAGTCCCAATGTAGTGAGATTTTTTCCATTTGTGCGGTGTCTTTTGATCTAATGGCATAGAATATGCTGTGTTCTGGTAATACACGGGCATGCATCTGTTACCAACTGCCATTGTGCATGCTGTGAAGAATTTCATCAGTGTCATAATGCATAATTCTAGTGATGTAAATCATTGATAAGTTTAAATGCTCCATTTTCAGTAAGATGCCAGTTAGAAGTATAATTGTATAGTAATTCATATTTATGTGGTAAGGCATATTTCCAGAGTCCTACAAACTTGTACTACCATTTTATACTACTTAGCTAAATAGTGATATAGAGCTTACCACCATGTATCTTTTTTTATCACCTTCTACTTGCTTTATTGGCAATGCCTCTTTCTTTGCAATTTTTTTGTTTTTCGTTGTCTTCTAGGTTTATTGGAAAAGGATTTCATTTGCCTTAATTTAAGGCTTGGTGAACTTAATATGCAATTTGTTTATTTGTATTGTTACTGTTGATGCCGTTGCTCCTTAGCAATCTATGTTGACCATCATAATTTATCTTAGAAATAGCTTGTCTGCTTGGGGAAAACTTCATTGGTGAAAACTTCATGCATTATCATTTTGTCTTGGGTGCTGTTTGAAGTATCTAGGCTAATGTGAATTGACTACATGGTCAGACTAGGTCAGACTAAATAGACTGTATCCGTGTCACATATCTACCTAGGCATATTCCTAAATATCGATAAAGCCTTTTCACAAGGTAGTTGTTTTCTCAATATAATACTTGTAAAAATTATCAAAAATTTGGGCCCAATAAATATCACATAAAGCCGTTAAATTTATCCAAGTGGGATAACTGTTAGGGTGACGAAAAAAGTGTACAACTGAATAGATGCTCAATAAGCTCTGCGATGTAGCTGCACACTGCACATTAGCCATGATAGAGTCTGATTAGTATATTGTATTTAAATTTTATATCAAATAGACAAAATTAGAAGGCCATAATGTGCTAAAATCAGCAACATAATATTCAATTTAGCTAATATGCTTGGATTAGTTTCTGGCTGAAGCTTTTGTTTCAACTTTGCATGCACTCTTGATTTGGACTTTATGAGGTACATTTGCCTTGTTAGTTGTAACTTATCATTTTGTTGGCACTTTTTTTTCTTAATCTGTAAACTTAAAAATCATTCTGAAAACTTGTATAGGCGAAGATGACTTCCTGAGCCTTTCATAAAAGATAGTTGAATGCTCTTGGGATCCACAAGAAGACTCCTGGTCGCGCATGCACATAAAATTAGATAAAGCTATACCAAATGATATTAACACTTATATATATATATATATATATATATATATATATATATATATATATATATATATATATATATATATATATATATATATATATATATATATATATATATATATATACTGTTGGCTGCAATAGGTGAGGTGATGTGCAGCATTAATGATAACATCATAAGTTCTCCGGAATGAAATTTTCAAAACAATGGAGCTTCCAATGTATGCAGATAGGATCACAGGGGCAAAGAAGTTTCAGCACAAGTGAAGGTGAAAATTGGTTTCTGTAATTTTGCAGCTACCCATGACGATTGACAAGATTAATGAAGAAAATTTACCCAGTCCTATACCCACCCCAATTGTATATATACTGTCTTCCTATAAAGTAATAATTTTTCTTAGGTTTTCTTTATTTTCATTTCCATTAAGAAAATTTAGGAGTTCAAATGAGATGAGGTATATGGCATACGCCATGAGGTTTAATTACCGTCCAGATATGTTCAAATAAACAGCAGTGGAGGGAGGAACGTAGAAGTGTCTTATGTTTGATTCTGCTGTTTTTCTTGGTAAATCATACATTGTTTGATTGTCGTTGGTAATATTGACTATGAAGGTTTTGTATTGGCTTCATAATTATATTTTACTTGATTAAAATTATTTGATTTTACCATTACATCAAAATGTTTAATTCTATTGGGTGGGTTCTAAATGAATTCTCAGAAGAATGTGATGAGAATATACAGTGCAGCTAAATCTTCAAGTATGTTTTGTTTTTGGATGATCCTTATTACTTACAGAATCGGTCTTTGTTTGTGTCAAACAATAAGAGGCTCCCGTTCCTTCTTTTTTCTCTCGAGATATGATAATTCACCGGACATCATCTACCCACTATTATAGGTGGTTTATTCTCTTGTGGATGGTAAGAGAGAACATACGAACAAGAAAAACCCAAATGATAGATAGCCCCTGCTTTCCCGGCTAAAGATCTGTACCTCGGAAGACAGCACAGAGAAAAAACATGATATGAACAATAACTATTCTTTGCATGCAACATTTTCCTCGCAATGTTGAATGCCAACTTAGCAGTACTGGGTAGCTTTCTCATGTCAAACCAATCACCAATTCCCTTTCTCAACCCACAAGCTACTACTTACCACATAAAAGCCAAAATTAATCCGAATACTACTACCAAATAAATGCAAGAAAGGTGGTATTTCTTTTTGTCCCTTTTATTCATAAAGGAGTGCAGTAGTAATTGGAGACGTACCTATCCATATAATCTTCCATCACCAACCTAATGTTAACCTTGTTGGATCTGCAATTAGCATCAAGCAATTCCTGCTAATTAATCAGGAGCCATACAGTAGTATCATCACATCATCATGATCACCTGATTCATACAAATCTGGAACTGAAGTTCTTCATATGGTAATCTTTTGTCGAAGAAGAGTTGAACGTTGTCGCATGATACTCGAATAATAATTACCTTAATTAACAATTTTCATAACCTAAGACTAGTGGTCAAACTCATTATTTCCATGGGAAAGCATTGCAGTATTCGATACCACAATGCCGCACAACTATATGGGGATGTTCCGCCTCCATTGCCCCCCTCTTGCATTAAACTACAGTCAAAAGGCTCCCATCACGCCCCCATTGCCACCAAACACTCCACCTTCCTCTCTCTCTCTCTCTTAATCCTTATTAGCAGTAAGGTGCATGATGATCCGTATGGGTTCAATTTTAATGATCCATCCATTCATCCAGTTGATGACGGAGTTATACTTTTGCTACAATAAATACAACTTAGAAAGGAGAATTAATCTACTCATATCATGAATTTAAAGTACTTAAAATAGAGAATTAAAACAAAAAAAATTCTCGGGCGATAATCGCTCAGAAGTTCTGGCACCAGAAATATGAACAGATCACAACAAAACGCTTGTTGTTGGTTCTTTATTTTTTCTCCTCTCACCAATCCTAACAACACCCTTCTTTGCTAAGGGCAGGAGTTGATTCTGACAAAGATGAAGTTGGACGATAAAGTTGTTGATTTTATGATGGTTCTGTGTTGTAGAATTCTATCATAAGTTGGTTGAAAGAAGAGTAATCCTTACTTGTTGATCTCAGTTGTTGTTGGAGAAGGATTATGGAGGCTTTCTTCCCTTTCTCATCTTCATCTTCCCTTTCTCATCTTCTTCTTATACTGCTTGCTCTTGGCCAAAAAGTAGTCTTAGATTAGATAGCCAAGAAGCTGACACGATATGAACACAATGAAATTTTAAAAAAATTAAGATACATGCATGCCAAGTACACATGAACGAAAAGATCAAGAGAGAAATACTTACTAAGTTATATGATGTGCAAATGCAATTGATCGATAAAGGCAATGCATTATAACAATCTAGTGACAATGTAAACTATCATCAACTTTCACCCATCTAAACCCCTTGGTTAAAAGTTTTAGTGACTAGAAAAGATACACTTGTCACTAAATTATGGAATTTAGTGACGACTTATTTTTGTGACTAATGCATTTAAATTATGTTATTAAAAATAAATAAATTGATGAAATAATATATGCAACAATATTTGGTGATTAATGATTCTATCACTAAATGCCATGATAAAAAAGTTTCAATCATCACTCAGACTTTAGTGGCAAGAGTTTTAGTGACAAATACTTGAACACTTAACACAAATTAAGATGAAAATAATGTTAGTGACAAACTGTCAACAAAAATAACATTATTATCCTCTCAATAATATTTTTTTTGACAATCTATCAATTTAAATAATTTTAAAATTATACTAAAATTTCAATTAAAAAAAATCCACATCATTTTGTCCAAAAGTCAATATTAGAGTTAGTACAACCACAAAATCTACATCATATCATAAAAAAAAAACATCATCTTTGCATCCTACATGAAAGATATAAAAATGAAATTTTACATCTTCATTCTTCAGCACATTCTTCTATGTTCTTTTTTTATCCTACATGTGGTCACAATTACACAATTATATAAAAACAAATCATTAGATCGACAATAGATAATATAAAATAGGATGCGAGCATTAGGCTGATAATAAAAAAATATAAAATAGGATGCCCAAGAATGAAAGTGATACACAACCTCCAAGATAAACACAATGGAACAAAAATAGACAGTGAGTTAACTTTGTGAGTTATAACCTACAAATAAGTCGAATCTATCTATAGAAAATCAGAGTGGTATTACAGCTACAACTAAGACCCCAAAAGCGGGATCAAATATAGTATATGTTGTACAAAAAATTCACGTATCAAGAAACAAAATATGACCGTACCATTTACAGCTGCAATGCAACTGAAACAGCATAGAGTTGAAAATTGTCTTTCTAGTTGCAACAGAAACAAATAAAACTTGCATCATTTCCAGTTGCTGCTGCACCAGTCTTGAAATGAAATATTTGATTCATGTAACAGGAGAAAGATTTCCCATTCCTGACATTTTAAAAGTGAACAGTTATGGATCTTATTAAACTGCCTTCAATTGAGACCCTAAAGAAAGTGCTGAGGGTGATAACTAATTCCTGAATCTCCCTTAAGAGAGGTGAATATTATTTGTATAATGGGGTCAGCTAAATGTCTCAGTTGCAGTGGCTTCTATTTGGGCCTCAGCTGCTACTAGAAAAGCTATTTCTTTTCTTTCAACCATTCCCTGTTTAGAAAACAATGAAGAAGTAACTTAAGTTTCATGACAGAAAAACTATATTACACTTAAGGAGAAATTGCAATGGAACTATCTAAGAGGCAAGACTTTTCCCTGAAAGACACCAACAAAGAAGTGAAGGAAAGATATACATGTACCAGGGCATTGAAGACAAGGGTCCAGATGTGAGAATAAACAAACTTTTGCTAAAGATAGAAAAATAGATATCACTCATAAGAAATTACTTTAAGAGAAAGATTTGTCGATGCTCTAAGTTTATCCCACTAGCATGTTGATAAGAGACTTCCATGTTTCTAATTTAAAATCCACAGTGTCAGCTGAAAGTAATTAAAAATTAACCTAGACATGGTATAAAAATAGTCAAAAAGTGGCATGTTCTAGCATGATTTAACACAAATCTTGCTGTCTAACTGAACATTTAATGCTTGATCAAAAATTAAGAACGAAAGAAAATTAAATTGTCGACATGAGTTCCTTTTTCATTTTTTGGACTTTCCAACTTTTAAATTTTGTTAATTACTCATACGTGTACCGATAGAAGAGCTCCTTCTCCTAAATAAGACTTTTCTATAAACTTCTATGCCAACTAGAACTCTATGGAAGTGATTTATAATATTGTCAATTACCTTCCCAGGGTTGATTAGGCTAGCAGGAGGAGAGTCCCATGGGATGGCATCCACAACTCTTCTTTGTAAATATAGATGAATTGCCCAAAAGCTAAAGCTTGTTCATTAAGCTCAGGTCATTGTCATCTTTAGATAATGAAACAAATGTGGAATGTGAATGATCGGAGATCTTTATGAAGAAACCATGGTCTGGCTAAAGCTCCGAGCCAGACAAAGCAGGCACAATGTTGATTACTTGAAGAAGCACTGACCAGTATTCTCTACATATTTTTATGTCAGTAGTTAAGTTCTTCAGAACCACTATTAGTACCCCTGGAGTAAGAGATGTCATGTTCCTCCTCCCCTTCTAAGCATAAGATATGTCTGAAGCAACAACAACTGAGCACAGATCAGAGAATCACATGAAACACACACTAAACAATATCAAGGAAATAAAAGTGAAAAATCATTTTTCAATTTAGAAAAAATTTAAACAATTATTTATTAAAAGGAAAAAGAAAATGTTTTGTATAGGAAATTAATAGGAAGAAATAACTTGCATATAACTAGTTGCATTACACATCAATATGTAGTTAGAGCACTCCACATAAAATGCAAGAGTTTGCTTTTTAAAAAAAATAATAATAATTAGAGCTTTATGATCCATTGTCAGACTTGCATAAGCCTTCCGAATATAATAAGTTCCAAACCAAAACAAATGTAAACAATCAAGGAATTTTGTTAAGGCCTACTGGATAAAGCATCAGGTTATGAATCATCAAGCACTACTTACAATTAAACACCATAGGATAAAAATATGTGCTGCACTTATTCTCCACACAGCAAAGTATTTCTCCTCAAATGCCAATTTTTAAGTCATCAAACACCAGTTACAAATCTGTCACAAGCACGTCAAGGATCAACTTTTTGTGCTCACTGAACCACTTCCATCACAATGTTTCACTGTGCTTTGCTTTGAGGCAGTTGTCTACTATGGTTCCTCCTCTTTATATCATAGAGTACAAACTAAATCCATAAAAGATGAGCATCAGATTGATTAAGGCTATTTTAATACTGTACAGTTATATAAAGCTGGAAAGCATGGACAGGATGGTTTGCGTAGTGTACCGTGTCCAACAAATATTTTAATACTGTACAAATATATACAACTGGGAAGCACAAACATGATGGTTTGGGTGGCATATTGTGTTCGACACGTGTGATGTACCGTGTCCAATAAGTTATCATGGACTTAGCTGAAATTGCCTAGTCGTGAGGCACCCTTGTGGTAAAGTCACGAATTTAGCTGGAGTTGCCTAAGTTATGAAGTACTATTGCGCCAACTTTTCGGACTTATCTGAGATTGTCTAAGTCATGAAGCACCCAGGTCCCATAGAACCTGCAAAAGGAGCAAGTTGATTAGCTCAAAAGCGAGCGATGGACAAGTCCTGACATCTCGCGAAAAGGGCAGCTTTACAAGCAATTCAGCAAACACTTGATGTACAAGAGAGAAAAGAGAGAAAGAAGAAAACAAGGACTTTAGAACGTAAAATGAACAGTAGCAAGTCCACAAACGACTGCTCATCGGGTATCAGGCATGATGACAAGATCCTGTCAACTTAATATGCGAACTTGTGAAAACCGATCAACACCCAACACTACCCTAAAGCCTCATCTACCCCTGTGCCACCCAAGGGGTTTTGGGGGTCTGAGATGGTTGACGTTTCACACCACACCACGGTTTATAGAAAACAAGTCGCAACATGCGAAAACACAGCCATTTTGGGGCAGTTTTGCCTGGCATGATGAGCGGTCGCACTGTAGCGTTGCGAACTATTCTTTCTTACTTTTTCCAAGCAAAAACACACAAAACCAACGCAAAACTTACTGCTAAGCATCTATATAAGCACGCAAAAGTGACAAACGACTCGTTCAACGAAGATGTTACGGGTGCGCAACGAACGTTCGTGATATTCTCCCCCACTTAAACTGTCAACACCCTCGTCGACACTTACTGGTAGGCTTTAATGATTGCTTCTTCGTGTCTTAGGGCATCTTTAGGCTCTCAACTGGTTTCTGTTCGAGGAAGCTTTTGCCACTTCACCAAGTATTCGGTAGCTTCGCTCTGTTAGGTAGCTTTGTCTTGCGATTCGCTAAAATGGTTTCAACTCGCTTCTCCTAGGAGGCTCTGCTAGTTGGAACACTTTGGGAAGCATCTTACGGATCTGAGTAGTAGGCTTTCAAGTTACTTACGTGGAAGACATTGTGAATTTTAAGCCACGTTAACAGCTACAACTTGTAGGAGACATTGCCTACTCTGTTGATAATTAGGAAGGGTCCTACATACTTGCACACTAATCTCTTGTGTACTTTATGCCAAAAGAATTGGAGCGATGCTAGTTGGAGCTTCACCAACACTAAGTCACCAACTTTAAACTCCTATGGCCTTCTCAAGTCTGCCCACTTCTTCATCTTTTTGGCCGCCTTCTCCAAGTAAGCCCATGCAATATCTGCATTTCGGTGCTATTCCATTGCAAAGTGATATGCTGACGAGCTACTTCCAGTAGAACCAATCGCCAAGGTGCGAGGAGTTAACGACAGTTGTCCCGTAATGATCTCGAAGGGGCTTTTGTTAGATGCAGAGCTCCGTTGTAAGTTGTAGGAGAATTGAACTATGCCTAACTGCTTTACCCGATCTCTTTGGTTAGAACTCACGTAGTGCTGAAGATATTGCTCAATGAGCAAATTTATTTTTTCAATTTGATCATCCATTTAGGGGTGGAGGCTTGTGGAGAAGTATAACTTAGACCATAACAATTTGAATAGCTCGATCCAAAATTATCCAAAGAAACATGCATCTCGAACACTGATGATATTATGAGAAACTCCCTAATACTTCACCATATTCTTCATCATCAACTTGGCCACATCCTCTGTTGAACAGTGTAGGGGTGCAGCAATGAATGTAGCATTGAAAACTGATCGACCACTATGAGTATCGATCTGAGTCCCTCTACTACCGACAAACTTAATATGAAGTCCAAGGAAATGCTCTCCCATGGCCTTTTTGGTACAGGCAACGGCTCCAAAAATCTCACCGGCTTTCGCTACTCTATCTTGTTGGTAAGTAAGGCATGTTCGAACATATTCCTTCACATCAGTCCCCATCTTTGGCCAATAAAAGACCCTCTCCACAAGAGCCAACGTTCGATGAATGCTCGAATGTTCAGCCCAAAGGGAATTGTGACACACTATCAAGAGTTCACGCCTCAAATTATCCGCTCGAGGAACATAAATTCTATTCCCTTTGGTGTAGATGAACCCCTCCTAGACCCAAAATCATCGTGTCTTTCCCTCTTTGATTAGTTGCATTAAGGTTACTGCTTGAGGATCACTGCATAATCCGTCCCTAATCTTGGAAAGGAAGTTGGAGTGCAAATGACTTGCTTGGCCTCCGCCTTCCAATTGCATGGCATTCACTAACTCCACTTTCCAGCTCAATGCATCGGCCATGACATTTGCTCTTCCGGGCTTATACTCCATTGCCATATCAAACTCAACTAGGAAGTCCTGCCATCGTGCTTGCTTTAGGGAGAGTTTCTTTTGAGTTTTGAAATAAATGCAATGTTGTCCGTCCTTAGCATAAATCGTAATCTGAGAAGGTAGTGCCGCCAAACTCATAGACAGTGGACCACCGTTGTCATCTCCTTTTCATGCACCGGATATTGCCACTCGGTCTCATTGAGCTTGCAACTCTCGTAGGCCACCGGGCAACACTCTTGCATGAGTACTCCGCCAATAGTTAAGTATAAAGCATCTGTATGGACTTCGAAGGGCTTCCTATAGTCCGACAATATGAGTACTGGTTCTTCCAACACAGCAACCTTTAATTCTTGGAATGCCGCTTCGCAATTATTAGACCAATGCCAAGGCTGCTCCCTCTTCGGCAACTCCGTCAGTAGAGCTACGCACTTCAAATACCAGCTATGAAGCGCCAATAATAGTTGACGAAACCGAGGAAGGATCTCAGCTTCGGTACCTTCTTTGGGGCTCGCAATTTCACCATAGATTGCACCTTTGATTTGTCCATTTGAATAGAACTATCACTGATTTGGTGCCCCAAGAATAAAATCTCCGTCTAGCAAAGTAGCACTTCTCCCTTTTCACAAACAAAATATTCTCCCTAAGAACCTTGAAAGTTGTTCGAAGGTGCTCAACATGCTCTTCAAGTGTTTGGCTGTAAACAACGATATTGTCTCAGTAGACGACAACAAACTTGTCCAACTACTCCTTGAAAAGTTGGTTCATGAGAGTGCAAAATATGGTCGGAGCATTAGTTAAGCCGAAAGGCATCACCAAGAACTCGAATACTCTATACCCGATCACATAGGTAGTCTTTAGTCTTCGCTTCGTCGCCTTCAGCGATGCGCACCTGCCATATCTCGACTGAATGTCGAGTTTAGAGAAATACTTTACTTGGCCCAGTTGGTCGAACAAGTTCGTGATGAGCGAGATGAGATACTTGTTCTTCACCGTCACATTATTTAGGGCCCGATATTCAACGCATAATTGGAGGTTCCCATTTTGTTTCTTTTGGAGGAGGTTTGGAGCTCCATAAGCTTCGGAACCGTAGATGAGACCACCGCTTAACAATTCATTTAACTACTTCTTGAGCTTTGTAAATCGGGAGGGGCCATGCAGTATGGTAGTCTCGTTGGAGGCTTCACTCCCGGCTCCAACTTGATGTGATGATCCACACCTCTGCGTGGCGGTAGAGCTTTTGGCAACTCAGGTGACATGACATCTGTGAACTCTTTCAAAACGTTTGCCACCACAGTAAGTTCATGAATGGTCTCCCCGTCAATTGACTCCAGCTTTACAACGGCCACAAAAGTTAATTCACCTTTTCATACCCCCTTCTTCAATTGTAAGACTGATATCCATTGTGGATCCTTGATTCTTCCTTGAGAAACATGAACCACATAGGGGTCATCACCTCCTAGTAGGCATAAGGAGTTTAGAAATAGCATTGGCACCGACTTTGTCACATACATGAACTCCATTCTGAGAATCACTTGGAAGTTGTCCAGTGGCACCATCATCATGATTTTGCTTTCACTCCATGTCGCGATCTTGATGGGCACCGCCTTTGCCAACCCGGAGATCCACTTAGCCTCCAAGTTCACTGCCTTCATCTGACTTAGGTTCTTCTCCAAGTTTAGCCCAAGTCGTCTTACTTCTCGGTCGACGATGAAATTGTGGGTAGCGCCCATGTCCACCATTGCATGGGTTGTTCAGCCAATTAGCTTGATGTCTACATACATCAGCTCATTGCTCCTTGCCTTCTGTGGCTTCGTCTTCATGTTCTCCCCTACTTGATCCTGCAATGTATTCAACAAACGCATTACTCCCATCCAAGGTCCTTGCGACTCCTCATAATTATTGTTGGATTCTGAACTACTCGAACTAAGGGTGATGGCCTTGCCCTTGTCTCATTTGGGGGGAATGGATTGAAGCTGTTAAAGCATTAAATGCTTGTTTTTGTGGGCACTCCGTCACTATGTGTGATCCTCCACACAAGAAGCATTCGTCAGGTTTAGGGGCTTTGCTTTTTGAGCTTGGTCCTTTGTGGGAACTCTTTTTCTTTTGTTTTTCCCTGAACTCATTCCTTCGAGAATATTTAGGTGGGTGATTTCCTGAAGATTGTTTCTTCCTCCCCAAGTTCTCTGAGGAAACAAAGTCAGGAAGCCTTTCTATTGTCCCTCGAGAATATTTAGGTGGGCGATCACATCGGTGACATTCCTTTGATGTAGTTCCTATTGTGCCCATAGCTTCAGGCCATCGAGGAAGCTGAATAGCTTATCCTTCTCGGACATGTCCTGTATGTCTAGCATCAATGCAGAAAATTGCTTCATATAGTCCCGAATGGAAGTATTTAGGTAGTGTTATCTCAGCTTCCTTCTTGCGACGAACTTCGTGTTCTTGAGTAAGAACCGTGTTCTCAACTCCCGCTTTAAGTCCTCACATGTGTCAATTCAACACCGACCCTATTGGATCTCTTCCCAACGTGTTTGCCACCAAAGTTTTGCATCTCATTTAGATACATGATTGCTATTGAAATTTTGGTATATTCAGAATCGGGCCTCGTAACTCGAAAGTTTGTTTCATGTCAAACAGGAAATTTTCGAGCTCTTTAGCATCCCTGACACCCCCCTAAGTTTTATGGTGGAGTAACACGGGTGTTGTTCCCTCTCACATTAAGAGCCATTGTGAGTAATATCACCCTGGACGTGAGTTCCACCACGACTTCATGCAGAGGTTACACGGAGTCTTTGGTGTCTTCCGTTAGTCGATCGACTAGGGACTCAACCTAGTCGATCCGAGATTTAGCTTCTTTTTATGAGCTCTCTACCCCAAGAAGCCTTCGTTGGCCTTAGTAGAGTTCCTCCAAGTTCGCTTCAAGAACATCAAGGTGAGTTTCCACAGCTGTAAGTTTCTCCTTATGGCTTCTTTTCCCGGTTGGCGCTCTAAATTATGCCTCCTCTGCTCGTGGAGAATAGCCAACTTCTTGCTCGTCTTATTCGCTATCACACTCCTCCTAAGCGGCTCCAATAGCATGAGAGCGAGTTTGCACTTGCATCCCACCTAAGCTACTTGGGGCAATGGTCCGGTTTGCCCCATCTTGCTTGATTCGCCATGATGCTTCGCTATGGTGAGATTATGCTGTCTGCTCGAGTTGCTTATCCACTCTGATACCACAATGTCACAGACTTAACTGAAATTGCCTAAGTTGTGAGGCACTCTTGCGGCAAAGTCATGGACTTAGTTGGAGTTGCCTAAGTCGTAAAGCACCTTTGCGTCAACTTCTCGGACTTAGCTGGGATTGCCTAAGTCATGAAGTGCCCTTGTGTTATTCGCCTGCAAAGGGTTAGCCTAGTTGCAACCTTGCTCAGGTCCCGTAGGACCTGTAAAAAGAGCAAGTTGATTAGTTCGAAAGCAAGCGGCGGACAAGTCCCGACACCTCACGAAGAGGCAGCTCTATAAGCAATTCAACAAACACTTGGTGTGCAAGAGAAAAAAGAGAGGAAGGAGAAAACACGGACTTTAAAATACAAAATGAACAATCCAAAGTCCACAAACGACTACTCATAGGGTGTCAGGCACGTTGGCAAGTTTCCATCAACTTAACATGCGAACTTGTGAAAACCGATCAATGCCCGACATTACCCCGAAGCCCCATCCACCCCTGTGCCACTCGGGGGATTCCAGGGGTCTGAGATGGTTGACGTTTTGCGCTGCACCATGGTCTGCAGAAAACTGGCCACAACACGTGAAAATGGAGCCATTTTGGGGTAGTTTGTCCAGCGTGGTGAGTGGTCACACTACAACGCTGCGAACTGTTCTTGCTTACATTTTCAAAGCAAACACACACAAAACCAAGATAAAACATGTTGCTAAGTATCTGTACAAGCACGCAAAAATGACGAACGACTCGTTGAACGAAGATGTTGCGGGTGCAGGATGACCATTCGTGACAACGTGTTGAACACAGATTCGTTACCAACACAGTCATACATGTGTCAAACACGTATACAGCCACATCTTTTTAAAAAAAAAATTAATTTGATTGGATACAATGTTCGAGTGTAGGTTTTCTTACCTTATATGAATAGATCATTAGCATTAAATACTACCTTCGTCCTGCCCCGACCAATCCCTTCTTCCTTACCGGCGAAGCCTCTGCCCCCAGCCGAAGTGCCTCGCAAACCACCACCACCCACCGGTCGTAGCTGCTCCGACTCCTAAGCAAACTAGAGATTTCACAACGAAGCAAACCCTTCTTCCTTGATGAAGCAAAGCCCTCGACCTTGAGCGCCCCACTTGCAACCCAACGATCATTGCGCGTTCTTAGGCTATCCAGCTCGAGCACCCCTCTGCCGTCATGTGCTATCATCATGCTATCGAGCCCTTCACCTAAAGTGCCCCACTTGCGACCTAGCAACCATCGTGCGCTCTCAGGCGCCCGCCTCGGGTGCCCCTCTACTACCGCATGCCATCGAGCCCTTTGCCCCGAGTGCCTCACCTACATCCACCATTACCCAGCAGCCATCATGCAACAACTTCCATGGTGTCCGACGAAAAATCTTCCTCAACGGCATCCAACAAAGCTTCTTCCTCAACGCATCGCAAGGTAAATTAGTAACTTTGTTTAGATTTTATACCACTTTAAAACACCTATTTTGATTATTAACATACTATTAACCTTTTTTATTTTTTATTTTGTAGTTTTTTAATCTGGGTTTTTTTACTACTTATTAAATTGTTAACCTATTTTAATTTTTTTAGTTTTTCAAATCTAACTTACTAAATTGTTAACATATTGTATCTTTTTATTTTTGTTAATCTGGTTTTTGTACTTCTTCTGATTAAATTGTTAAAATATAACAATTTGAGTAAACTGCAAAATGTGTGTGTGTATATATATATATATATATATATATATATATATATATATACGCATGTGTCCTCATTGTGTCCGTATCATGTTTTTTTTAAATGACATGTCGCCATGTCCATGTGCGTGCTTCGTATGTACAGATTTCTCACTCTTTTCCTATTGTATTATTTTATGTTCTATTCACCAAAGTCAACTAGTTTTGTTCCACAGATCTACAACTGAAAGAAAAATCATATTGATTTTCATTATGAAACAAATGGCCCTGATATATTTTTTGGGTCAAGCCTTCTGTTTTTCTTTTTTAAAGAAACGAAACCAAATAATTTAAGTCTCAAAGCCTTGTCCTCGAGTTACAAAAGTGGGTTGGTTTTGCACCTATCAATATCTTTCGGTACTATTTAGACTAGTTCACAGAGAGATCAAGCTAGAGCATAAATTATTGAAAGGTGTACCATTCTCCTATCATAATAATGTCTAAGATTGAAAATGGTCCATAGAGAATATTCAGCAGCTTTATACTTGGTACAGGAATGTACCACTGTTCCAGATGTAAATATTTCATTTGGTAGATCAGGATGCAAACTCTTTTCCTTGTTTGTGGGTGAATCATGATGGCCAATCGAACATCTGAACATACATTCAATTTCAACAGCCTTGATGTTGGTATCATATACAATTGGAAGAAAGGTAGTGCTTTTCTGGGTCAAAGAAAATACTATCGCAACTTCCCGAAAAAGTTGTTTGTGAAAAGGCACTTCACTGCACCGGGGAGAAGAAAAAAAAAAAGCAGAGGCATACACTACCACCTGAGTTTGAAATCCAACTGCAATAATGCATTTAGTCAAACATTTGGAGGGTGATCTGCAACCACAGATAATTGTTGAGAACCAAACATTGTTAAACCAAATATAGACCATTCAAGGTCTGACTCTCTTCTTTTTTTAATCCTTCTCTGCCCCGTTTGAGATTTATCTTAATAAACCATGTAGGTCATCCTGCCGACCATATAACCAAAATAAATGATAAATGGTTGCCAAAATGAGCATTTAGCGCCCTCATGAACAATCGGTGAAATGCTTAGACACTAAATCAAAGAAGCTAAGAAACAGCAAAGAGAATTCACGGCAAGGAGCATTTGAGCTTAAAAACACATTATAGCTTTACACGATTCACGTCAAACATAATTATCAAAACACGAAGATGCATAATTAAGAAGCAAAACAGAACCAAATAAGAATAACATCAACAGCCATTTGCGGAAGATAATAAAACAACCCATTGGTTCTGAATTGAATGCAGACATCTTTCCAATAAGGAGATTAATCCATCGACAAATCAACAGAAGCAAAATAACTAATCTGATCGTGAAGCAAATAAATTACTGCAAATTCCTGCACAACAACGCATGCATGGGCCACTACAACACATTAATAAGTTTTCTTCAGAAATCGCTTTAATACTGCATGTCTTGAGAGGGAAAACATAGTAAATAGCAAACAGGGCAATCACAATATACTAAACCGTCCAATTGTGAAACGGCGAAGAGGGAACAGATGGAGAGAGGAGTACCATCGAAGGGGAGATGATGCTTGTCGGTCGTCGATTGCCATCATCAGCCATTGTCGATTGCCGATCACCAATCATCAACCACTGTTGATTACATTTCTTAGGAGAGAGTCGCTCGACTTCGAATGTTTCCTCGTGAGATTTGATTCCTCCGTTAGGGTTTTAGACCCAAGAACGAATCGTTAATAATTATATATTTAATTATATATAATTTATACTATATATTTAAATAAATCAAAATCCACAAAAGTTAATATATAATAATATTTGTATAACTAATGGGATGTTTTGAAGCTGCCACGTAGGATGATCGAGATGTACGGATATCAAGGGCGATTCTTAACTGATGAATTGGAGTTTATTTGGAATAAGCCACGTATATTTACAGATACCACTAATACGACGTCGAGCCATAGTTAACTGAGATGTTGTTTCCTTGTACTATAATTATTAATGTTTTCTACCTCATATAACAAATATTATGATGTCATATCATAAATTTAAGCTTGACGTTTCGACTAATAATATCATGTATGATGAAATGAATCAAATCAACGAAAAAAATCTATACATGAATGAAATTAGATGTAGTTCGTTACGTAGAACTATTACTGGACTATGACCGATGGGATTGATCGTTACGGATCAATTTGCTCGATAGATCATAATAATTTAACTTATCATCTGAGTTTTTTTTTCCACTTTATTTGATTAAATTAGACACTGACTGCAAGCATTGGCACCATATCTGATCGATTGCGTTGATGTTTTGGATTTTATTTATTATTTTAGGTGCATATGAAGAATGTTTTGGTTTTTTATTATCATAAATAGCATTATTCAAGCATTATATGTGAGATAATGTTTTGTTCGATCAAGACAATATTTTTAACGGTGGTTCAGCATCATTGTACCTAAGTGATAAATTGTTTTATCATTTCAAAGTATTTGAATTCAAAAATTACTTTTTAAAGATTAGAGAGATCTAACGGAGTTATGCGCCCTTGATTTCTATACTCCTCAACTAATGTGGGACTAAATAATCTTATTAAAAATTAAATTATTTAATAAAAGTTTGATCATCCTATAAAACTTGTGCCATCGGCATGCTTTATATATTTGTTTGAGACTCGAGTCAATATTTATTTATATTAGATGAAAAAAATAATAATTATGAAATTTCGACTTAAATGGAACTGCACCACCATTCATTATATAACACTTATCAATTTTAAAGGTTTAAATTTATTAGTAGAAAATATTTCACTATGCTCATGAGACATGCTTATTTGGTATATTATTATTATTTTATTATACTAAGTTTCGATTGACCGTAAATAATTATCATTTCGATAATAAACGTAACACGTTCTTATACTTCGATTCATTGCGGGCCAGACCGGAACGGGCGACGGTCGTATTCGAACCTATATTGGGCCCGGGCCGATTTGGTTGGGGGGTTCGTTTTACTCATCTTTTAATGCCCGAACGAACCGGTATCGGGCCTTTTAGCGACAAAATTAGGGCTTTTCACGGTCGTCGTGTCTTCGGGCTCAGCGAGCGAGCGAGCGAGCGACCGGAGGGCAAAGCGTCTGATCGACCAAATTCTGCGATTGCTCGGTCCTGTAGATTCTTTTGCCTGCAAGGAGACAGGTGCTCCGATCGACCCACCCAGCCGGATTCTCCGTCGTCAGCTGCCTAACGGGTGTCTTTAACTTTCCTTCTTTCGTTGCTTCCTCTTTCTTTCTTCCTTTCTGCATGTTTTTCCTCTTCTTGCCGATGGGCTTTTGTTCAATTCGTTTGTTTCTCTGCTGCCTTTCTTGTTGTTTAGTGGGTTTTCTGTGCATGTCATCGCAAATTAACTGTTCCGTTAGCAGAATGATTTGCTCTGTTGTCCATCTGTTAGCGAAGCTTTCATTCTTGATAGGCGATAACCCAGAAAGGTGGATGTTTTATGGTCTATTTCTATGGATTTAAATGCGTCGCCGTTGCCTGAAGAAGATGAGCAACCTTTTGAGGAACATTTTGAGGGTGAAATCATACATGAAGAAATCGTGGAGTCTGCCGTTGCCACAATGCGTCGGGTATGTACCTTTCCTCTTTACTTATATTGCGTCATGTAGCTTCTTACTTGCTGCCAATTATTATGATTGTTGTAGTTGATTGTGATGTTCTGTCTTTGTTCCTTTGTTGATGGTAGAATTGTTCTATTTTGGCAGGGGCGATTGTTAATTTTCTTCTTTCCTTTGCTAATTGCCTAATTATACATATATACATGCAAATTATATTGTGTAGTTCAGTTCACAATCAAAGTCCAAATTGTATTGTTTTTTTTTTCTGGTATAAAGGAGATGTTTTCTGTTGTAAAGCATATCTGTCTTTTTTCAAACTCTTTTAAACTTGTGGGAAGAGCCTTTTCTTACTCTAGCTGGTTTGTCATTGAGTTTGAAAATTAGATTTCAGATTTAAGTTTTTTTTCAAAGTTTTTCTCAGCTAACTTATCTGTAGATCCTGTTAGTATGGTAGTAGTTAGATTTGAGTTATTCTAAGAACTTTAGTTTTTGTAAACTAACTTATTTGTAGCTCCTGTTAGCCAGTGTGACAGTTGATATTATCTTAATATTTTATGTATCATTACAATATTTCTAACTTTTATGTATCAGTTAGGAATGTACAATGGTGGAATGTACAAGGATAGATACCTATCATGGAACAATAAAAAAAGGAGGCAAGGAATGAGGAATTTGAGATGACACTCATCTATGCTGGCTCTAAAACTTCACACTTATCCATCATTTATAGGGTTGTTGGCTTTTGTATAAAATTCCAACCTACTCTAGATCTTTGCTTGCAGTGGCTGTGGATATGGGTATGTGGTCTCAGCTTGAAGATGTTGCAAGGTTTAAAAGGATAAGAGCAGGAGGTGTTTGCAAAATGTGTTTATATGTGTATATACATATCTTTATATGTGTGTATGTTATTTTCTTTTATTAGATGCAAAAGAGTTGTATTTCCTTAGGAGAAGAAGATCCAAAACGGGAAGTAATCTTTGATTGTATATTTTTGTTCATTTCATCAGCAAATATTGGTAAAGTAGAAAACTATAATCTTGATATTTAAATGTTCTGTTAGGGAGAAAGCCGGTATAATGCTTAACATACTAAATTTGGTTCAGGGTAGACAGATTATAATTTTAAATAGGCTCCATGGTTGTGAATATAAGTATTTCTATGAAGCATTTGGTTTTATGCATGGTTCGTGCTACTAAGCTCTATATCTAACTGACTATATTTTCTTATCGTTTTGCTTTATCTGTTTGCAATTGTTGGTCATTATTTTGGGTAAATATTCATGTTGGCATTCATTTTAAAGAAAACCCTCTCCTGTATTCTCAAGTCTCAACCGACCTCGCTCTTCCATTTTAATATTCACAAAAATATGAATAATATTTTATAATCTTTGAACTACTGATAAAAGCCCGTAACTTGACTTCAAAAGTTATCTTCCTTCATAAAAGGATAGAAAGTCAAGCAAAAAAAGAAAAAAGAGAGAAAAGGGCTAGTTTGGTAAGTGTTAAAGCCCGTCTAACATAATGCTGAATAAAGGCTTTTATATAAGCCACAAGAGTCTTCCTGTTAATGAATGGTTGTGTTCTTTTCTGAAGTTTGGATAATAGCTGTAGAATATCAGAATATCATATATCTGGTTTCTGTTTTCCTTAAAGGATGGTTCAAGGAAAGGTTCATGGGTTTTTTTCCTTAAGGGAGCTTCTGGTTGTAAAGCTGAATTTTTTTTAAACTATTTTCTAGATTTTTAGGAAAAAAAGTTCTTTATTTTTCAGATATTTTCTCCAGAAAATGAAAATAAAACTTTGCCTAAACCTGTTTTCTGCAATTTTTTTGTGGTCTCTTAAATAAAAGGAACTTTTGCTTGAATTCCAGACACTGAAAAGGAAAAGGGAAAAAGATTCGAATTCCTTTTCCTGAAGTCCTAAACAATCGAATTGGTTTTATGGAAGAGAAGTTCCAGTGGAATACTTTTCTCTATCCTTTTCTTTGCATCTAATTGAGCAATATGAGACTTGCCAAGCTTGATTAATTAGCAATAGGTCAAAGAAAGTTCTTTTAGTTGTAGTAAATAAAATAGTACACAAGATAACAGGAGAAAGAAGGAAAAAGAGGCTAAACTATAATAGTTGTTAGTATCTAAGATAAGCCACCATGCTAATGTTGTTGCAAAAATGTATTTTATGTGAGTAGTTTTACATGGATTCCCTTGTTGGTTTCTAGCATGTTTGTTGAACTGTTATGTAGACAATGCAGGACATATTTTTAGACTAGATGAGTATCCATGTGTAGGTTCAGTGTTCACTATGCTGTCATAGATATTTAACTTTAGTTTGCTACAATTTATTGAACGTCTAATATAATTTTCCAGCTGTAAGACCACTTTTTTGGTTGGGCTTACTGAAGATCTAACCTTTTAACTTAAAAGTGTCTTAAGCATAGTTTTTTTTCTTGCTTGCTTTGCCTAAGAACACTCTCTGGTGTCCTTTTGTACATATTGCTTTAATAAGTGCCTGAGCAGACAATTTAGTTTTAGGCAGGGTGGTGTAGGTCCTCTAGGATATATAAGTCTTTGGTGGTTCGACTTTATTTCTCATGGGTACACCTATTTATAGTTTTCTATGTGTCAAATTGGTTGGGTGCCTCCAGCTTTTGGCAGACTTGTTTCACAATTATCTGCTTGAAGGTTATAAAATTTTAATATGCTGATCTTATATTCTCTTACTGAACAGGAGCGTGAAGAAAGACGCCAGAAGTTGAAAAGAGAAAACCGAGAGGATGGACTGAATCGATATTCCCAATCAGTGAGAAATGATTATGTCACTCAGAGTAGAAACACCAGACGCTACGGAAGAGTGAAGGAGCCCCCTCAAGGTATCCTTTTGTCCTTGTAGAAATTCTGTTTATATTTTGGCAGTGCTTTTGCTGTTCTTTGAGCTATCTACTCATAACTAGGAATAAATATGGAAATAAAATATGACCAAGATGAGAAAGTTAATTTTGTATTGGGAGCAAGATATGAGTTAAATTTTTAATAAAACAAAAAAAAGTTTAATGAGACTGAAATCTTAATTAAGCCAAGGCATGAATCTATTGCCAAAGGAAAGGTTGATTGAAGTACCTAGATAAATTAATTATGTATTTATAAAGTCTTGGATGTGGAATCTGAAATCTTGTGTGAGAAACATGTGGCTAAATTTAGTTTGAATCATTCTTCCTATGTAAAATTCAGTTGAGAAAATAAAGTTTATGAATTATGACAATGTTTTGGTCATTCTGATACAAAAATATTATGACCATAGCATGATGTTTTCTAAAATTCTTTCTTTATGTCAGAACTAATCAGACGGTTAAATAGATAAAATTGTAATTGTTTTTGGAACAATATTTTTATGTTATTATTAGGATGTTCATTGTGTTCTTTTCAGCAACACACAAATTGCAAAAGAATTTTCTATTGATCCACTTTTATACATAATCTTTTTTAATCATATCATTTTAATTAGCTTGCTACCTGTGCATAGACATGAATAGCAGAGTTCTAGGTGGTCTGTTTTACACATTGTCTTTACAAAATCACAACATAGATAAGAAGACCACATCAACTATTATATGTACAAAATCGATTAGCTTCAGAATTTGGTCTAAAAGTATGTTGTGAGCTTTATTTTTTAGATTCTTAACTAGCTGATCTTTGGAAATGTAGGAGACGATTACACATATTTACAAAATCACATAATAAGCAATGCCACGATGACTATTGTCATTAGAAAGTAATTTGAAGTTTCACTTTAGAGTTGAGGTCTAATAGTACATTATTTTTCTTACTTTTTTTTAGAGTCGGGTTTTTAAGTTAGGGGAAGCACCCCAGGAAGTTAGGATATGGCATAGCCAGTATGCTTGACTTTAGAGTCTAGATGTCATACTGCTTAAACGTTGTATTATAGACATGTGCACGTTGTTCCTAGCTTGTTCCACTTTAATTGTTATTGAACAAAAAAAGTCATGATGAACTCTTACTAAAAGTTGTTTCGGTCCAAGCAGAGTACCATTTCTTTTTATATCTATAGAGTTTTGAGAAGTTCAAACATCTTAGAGCTAACTATAGAGGTAAGCATTTGTCAAATGAATCACTCTATTAGTCAGTTGATGAAAAGGCGTTGGGGAGCTTGGCTGTGATGACGCAGATCAAACTTGACCAAGACAATGACCAGGAACAAAATATATTTGTCAAGGCAAGGGTGTGTTGTATGTTTGTCAAGGCAAGTGTATGTTGGTCATAACGGGGCTGCACGAAGGCCTTGTCAAGAGGGCTGCATAGTAGCCATTTCTACTGACAACAGATCTGGCTTTGTCTTAATCAGGACAACAACTGGACTTATTTGGGAAGTTTGAGAAGGTTATGAACCTGAGTCAGGAGTCCTTTATGGGGTATGAAACAAAGGAAATCTGATCACATAGTAGCACCTAACTTGATTAGGGAACAAAGCAAATATCCTTTTGGAAGCTGTGCTTTTTAGGACTATAAGAAGACCCAAAGAGGAAGGGACAATTAAGTCATGTGGAGACTAGCTCTTTGGGTCAAAACAAGCAGCTGCTAGCCCCCATTTTTACCCATGAGGATTATCTGAATGCTTAGTTCTGTTATAAGGGACCACTGATCCTTCTTCCCTTAACATTAGTATTGGGGTTTTGTTTAGGTGGATGAACAGGGAGGATAGCAACTTTTTGGCTAAGAAAATCCTAGAAATTGATGCATTAACATAGTTTTAGTAAAGGTTTTCAATTTCGGGTACTGGACCCATGCCGGTCAATGCCCCAACCAGAAGGTTCTAGTTGGTATCAGCATATACACACATGGTAGGCCAATATGTACCATGATACCAAGAAGAGGGAAGACTAAGAGGAAGAGAAGAAGGAAAAAAAGATGAGGAAGCGAGGCAACAGCGGCGGCATCACTTGGCGGAGTGATGGCGGCGGATAGTGGAGGAAAGGGGCCACCGTAGGTGACAGTGGGGCTGGGAGGCTGTAGAAAGATTAGCCACATAGTCGTTTATCTATGACAACCTCTAATGCTCATGGTTGGATGTTTATTTTACTATTTCAACAGAGAAGCTAGTTTAGTTTAGTTGGTTTTATAATAAGTATCTCTTCAAGGCGCTACACTTTCACTTGAAAAGGAGTAGCTCCCTTAGGAGTCCTATTCATAACATGGACCCAATTGCTATACTGATAGATATGATCAATATTTTTGTATATGGATCTTTATTGCTCCTTGCTTTGTAGGATCCATGGATTAATTGTAGCGTAACCTTCTATGCAATGGAATACATGAAGGTTTGTATTATGGTGCATTATGGTGTCATGTGTGCTGGTAGGTAGGCGGCCTGAACATGTGACGAATTGTTGGGGGAGGGAGAGGAGGGGAGGAAAAAGGATGAGGAAGCATAGGAAGAAGATGGAGGAAGAATAAGAGGAGGTGGAAGAAGAAAAGGAAGCAGTAGTAGGCAAACCGTGCGGGCAATGGAGGATGCGAACATGGGCATAGAGTAGAACACATGAGATAACTTAAGGTTTTAATTTAGATTTTATTTTTTATTTTTAAAATTTTAAAAGGGCTAGGCTTACTGATCGGTCCAGGCCTGTTATGAGACCTGAATAAGATGGTAAGCCCAGTTCACAATCTTTACTGTTCATTTTACTGGGCTTAATGCTCGGCAATCCATGTATGACACATGAATTGCTTGAAATTAAGCTGATCCATGTGCCGGTCGGCATTTGGACTAGTAAGTATTGGCAATACCATACCGAATTGGGTGAAATCTCATTCCTTGAAATAGGTCACATTCCAATGAAAGAAATATTCTGATGAAGTTCCATAAGTATCCTGTTGCTTCTTTGTCCAGCCTTCTATACACTTCTGCCTCACCTCTCTAAATTCCTGATTATGGAGATGAGCAATTGTTCGTGGCTCTATAATCGATTATCTGGATCAGTGATTTAAAAAGCGATAGGCGCCAAAAGGCGCCAAGGTCCACAAACGCCCGAGGCGCTAGGCGCTCGCCCTAGCAAAGCGAGGCGCTAAATTATAAAAATATATAATATAATTATAAAAATATATAATATAATTATTTAAAATTATCTAAATTATAAAAATATATAATATAATTATAACAATAATTTTAAATAAATAAAAATTAACAACATTAAAATCAAAATAATATATTATTAATCTATTAACAGAAAATTAATCATTTCAAAATTCAAATAAACTTAATATTAAGAGTATACTGAGCCTGATGGAGAAACGAGGAAGCAGTTGCGAGCGGAGGGAAAGGGAAAGGGAGCGGAAGGCGCGAGCAGCGTGAGGCCTCGAGGGAGGCGCGAGCAGCGGGAAGGCTCGCGGGAGGCGAGAGGGCTCGCGGGAGGTGCGAGCAGCGGGAGGCGTGAGCAGCGGGAGTGCTCGAGGGAGGCGCGAGCAGCGGGAAGGCTTGCAGGAGACGCGAGCAGCGAGAGGGCTCGCGGGAGGCGCGAGCAGCGGGAGGGCTCGCAGGAGGCGCGAGCAGCGAGAGGGCTCGCGGGAGGCGCGAGCAGCGACAGCGGCAGCGAGCGACGAGATCGCGATCGGGATCGGGATCGGGATCGGGATCGGGATCGAGAGCGGCAGCGACAGTAGGTTAGTGTTGGGTTAGGGTTAGGGTTAGGGTTGGGGTTATATCGGTTTAGTTGGTTCGATTGAACCAACTAACAACCGAACCAGGATCGAACCAGACCTAAAATTCTGGTTCGGTCGCCTTGGTTTACCCAGGCGCTCGCCCGAAGCGCCCAGCGCCTGGGCTCGGGCGAGCGCCCAGGCGGCGCCTGTTTGAAGCGCGTCGCCTGGGACATTAGCGAGGCGCTCGGGCCTCGCCTCGCCTCGCCCGAGCGCCTAGGCGAGCGCCCGAGCGCCTTTTGCAATCACTGATCTGGATGTGATATCAAACTCTCTTCCTTATCAATGCAGCAATCCTGCAGCAAGACTAGCACCTGTCATAGCCAAAGTCCATGACATCTCCCTTATTTTTGATGGTTTTCTTTAAGAGGTTAATAAGTACTTGGTCTGCTCTCTTAATGTTGCAAAGGTGA
The DNA here is from genome assembly GCF_036884655.1 of Musa acuminata AAA Group. Classification (NCBI taxonomy): domain Eukaryota; kingdom Viridiplantae; phylum Streptophyta; class Magnoliopsida; order Zingiberales; family Musaceae; genus Musa; species Musa acuminata. The sequence goes on from NC_088355.1 coordinate 33,966,492, forward strand.
TAGTTGTAGCTAGCAATAAATTTGATAGTAATGATATGTTGCTCTATTCGTGGACATAACTATAGGTTTTCTTTGTCTTTCCTCTTCCTCTGCTTCTCGTTCCTCTCGAGTGGTATACCAACTAAAACAACCATCGACCTCCTCCAATCCTCCCCTCATCTTTTCTTCTTTATTATTTTTAGTTTGTGCTATAATTGGCCAATGTCAAACTAATTTAGACCATTATTTGATAATAAGGCTGAAGCTTGACTGAATTCAGATCAGGATTATACAAAATTGATATAGATCATGCATATTGTCTCAGATTCACTGATGTCATGAACTATGATCACTAGCTTAATTTAGAGAACAGCATGGAACTCTTACCTCCAGCAACTTGTCTAATTAATTCCTGCTTTGTTCTATTGTAACTTGTGTTTTAGTTGGCTGATGTATTTGAACAAAAATCTTGTACTTTAGTTGGAAACCATTTTCTTTTGTTAGCCATATTTTCCTGCAGAATTTTCATCTTCATCTTGTATTACATAAATGATGCATGATTTGTAGTCATCTTACATCAGAAGTGGTATGCTTCCACCATCAGATTGATAATTGATAATCAATTTGTTCATATTTCCTCATTACCTAGGCAATAGGTGGGTCAAATTTAAACTCATTTGTTTTTGGGTCATTTATTACAAAAAATTAATTCCTTTTACTGTTTTAACTGGATATTTTTGGATTGATTTGATTCTAGGTTTAGGCCTAATGATGAGCCAAATAGCTTAAACTCATAAATAATGCAAAAACAAGCTGCATTTACGAAACCATTTGTTTCATTTTAGCAATATAACCTAAATGCAATTTTAATTAAATTTGTTTCATGGATGTTGAGTTGACATGGTTGCTATATTGAGTTTTCGTTTCATTTTTAAATTGGGAATTTCATATCCAAGATTGTGACTTCCTCTGTATTCTAGTTTAACATTCATGGGGAAGTTAATAGTTGGATTTATCAGTTCATTATTTGTGGGAGGTAATAAGATGTAAATTGATATTAGTGACGTCTTTTCGTAAGTTACTAAATTCTGATTCCCAGTTTTTCTAGCAATTATCATAATTAATATCCGTAAGGCATTCATCACTACTCTTTTTCTTTGCATTAATTGTATGACATTATTTGTTCAGGTATATTGGAAAAGTTATATTTGTCTATGCTCCCAATAACTATTTTTTTTGGGTGGATTTGCATCTTTCGTTCTTGATATCGTAGGTTGGTTGGACTGCCCTTCATATGGCCAGTGCATAGGTAACATCATTCCTTCTAAAGTTCCTCTGGATGAGACGTATAATGACTCTGTGCTACCTGGCAAAAGATATTCTTCTAAACAAGTGATCAATAAACAAAGAAGACAAGGACGAGAAGTAAGTGTTATGTTTTGGCTGGGATACTGTTTCTAACTTCATTATTCATTACATGTAGCTTATGCTAATTTACATGGAAGTGTATAAGTCCTGTCATTCTGTCATCGATAATTTTTATAGGTTCCTTTGGCATTATGGTTTACTTTTAATGATAACTTGTTAACAGTTAAAAAAGTAGTATTTGGTTGTTTTAGTATTTTTTATTGTCTTAATAATAATTTAAGGAGCCATGATTGCCATAATCACTCTAACCCTTCCTCTTCCCATCATAATTAGTAGTCCAATCTTATAAATATTATTTATTTATTTTTCATTATAGATATAAACCAACCAAAAACAAATAAAATTGAAATGAGACATTCCTGTTCTAATTCATGAATAGCAAGCAATAACTGAATGCTAATGGTGTCCATTTTCTTGGTGGCTATGTAGCAATCATTTAAGTTCTACATATCTTGTTAATAGGGCTTGCAAATTATGTTTGATCAATTATCATTGTTGAGTAATCAACATTTTAACGATTCTTATCCAATTTTGGATTCTAGAATTCAGTGTCCATTTATCATGTCAGTGTTATGGTCCTATTTTAATTTTTTTATTACTTTTGCTTACTATTGTTCTCTCTTTTGTCATTTTTCTTATTTTCGTTGATTTTTGAGAGCAGTGGACAATGACAATGGCCAACTAACCAAAGGTGATTGACTTTTATAGTATTGATTTTGTTAACTCCAAGGTTGGTTGTTCGATGAACAAAGGGAAGAACACCCCGACTCGATTTGAACGTGACAATAGGCAACATGCATTGTCCTGGGAAGTTGAGGATGGTCGAAGAGGAAGCTGGAATCTGCATGTTGCTTGATCTCTCGACGTGCCACTTGAGACCCTACAAAAGATTGAGATCAGGGGTAGCCTGATTCAATCCCTCTGATGCCTAAGTCACTTGTGTTTGAGGTCTAGTGAAAGTAGGAGCGCAGAAGAGAGAGAGCCTCTAGATCCTTGTGGTTGGTGGTGGTTTAAGTGGTTAAAGGCAATTGCAGGGGTGGTGCAACCGTCAATTGAGATGGTAGCTGAGGTGGAGTAGTACCCCCACTTTGTAGCCCAACCATCTAGCAAGGTGGCATGACTCAACCAACTACCAAGGTGGCATAATTTCCACTGACATGACTCAATCACCTGCCAAGGTGGTGTAACCGTCAAGCCAAGATGTCTCAACTGCCCCCTATGCGGTAATTGTTCTGCAGAGGTTGCAGCCCTCATTGTTGGGGTGGAGGTGTTCATGTGTTAGTTTTGAAATGGTTCATTTTGTCCTCTATCACATTCCATGAAGCAGCTGTGCAAATCTGTATATTTTTTGTTTTACCATATTTGTTATAATGAGCAGCCACACAAGCAGAGATGAATGTTTTCATAGATGAATTAACCTAGGATTGAAATTTCATATCGTACCGGAGTTTCGAGCTTTGCTTGGTATGGGCATACCAAACGGTATGCTTAAAAAAAATTAAATTAATTTTAATATTGAATAATATTAAATATATAAAAGCACATAAATTTAAAAAATAATATTATATATATTATATTTAAACGATATTAAATATATAAAAAATATATAACTTAGTAGCCCCACCCGAACCTTAGGCGAATAGCTATGGCGTCGAGGGATGGTAGCGGGCACCGCAGCGAAGGAGCGGAAGAAGAATCTTCTTCCGTGTCGAGGGAACGATGGCAACGGGCACCGAAGAGCTGCAGTGTCGTGGGATGGCAGCGGCCGTCACAGTGAAGGAACGAAAGAAGAAGAATCCTCTTCGGTGTCGAGGGAATGATGGCAGCAGGTGTCGAAGAGCTGCAACATCGAGGGAGCGATGGCAATGGGTGCTGCAGCGATGAAGAAGAACAAGAAGGAGGCGGAGGAGGAGGAGGAGGCGATGTCGGGTACTATTTCTGGAAGCTTCTCCCTCTTTCTCTCCCTTTTTCAAATGCCTCTTCCTCGCCTCGCTGCAGCCGGGCTGATATTACCTGGTTGTAGGCGGTCTGCGTGTCGGTCACCTGGCGGACCAGTATGTACCACCCTGTCACGGACTTAGCTGGTTTTGCCTAAGTCGTGCGGCACCCTTGCGTGTCCGTCCGCAAAGGTCAGCCTCCCCGAAACCTCCCATGGTCCCTTAGGACTTACAAAAGAGAAAACGGGTTAGAAAAAACACCTCACTCGGGATCTACAAGCAAACATCTCAGGAAACACTTCATAGACAATGCAAATTACAAATAGACTTTACAAGCTCTGAACGGTTGCACAACAAAGGGTCAAAATGGTCCACTACAGACCGAATATCTCTCATTGGTGTCCACATGATTCAACCTTTATTTACAAGCCTAAGATGGCCACCAAACCCAACTAAAATAGGGCTGTTAAGCCTTCGACCGTTCCTCTACGTGTTGTGTAAAGCATGAACAAACAGAAAGACACGAATATACATAAGTATTACATTAAACATCCTGTTTAAAACTTTGTCCGTGACATTCTCCACCACTTATTCCTTCGACGTCATCGTCGAAGCCTTTGCCGACATTGCAACTCCTCGCCTTTGCTAAGTCTTCAATCTTCTGCTCCAACTGCAATGCGCCTCTTGGCTCCCAATTGCTTTTCGTTGCTGTTGTTGAGTAGTCGAACTTTTGATCCACTATGCTGTTTCAACTCACCAATGACTTTGACTCTAGTGTGGGGTTGGCTGAGTTGTGTTAATCTTTGTTGATTCCTGCGGATCCTCCAGATGAAGGAAAAGACCATCCTTACTATGTGCTAGTCTCTCAAATGCCTCATGCTGCTTGAATTGGGTGGATGCTTGTTGGAGCTTTAACGAGCATCGTCTCGTAAACTTTCAAAGTTTTAGGTCCTTCCTCCACAAAATGTCCATCAACTCTTTTTTCATTTAGTTGTCACTTCCAAGTAGATTCGCATCATTTCCGTTTTCGATTGACATTCTGTTGGGAAATGAAGCGGATAATCTACTCTCAGTAGCACCGATCACCATTGGTGAGGATTTGACAACTATTGTCTTTTATTATCTTCGAAGGGTCTTTGAACTTGTGCAACGCTCCTCTACTAGATAGATAAGAGAATTGGGGTACTCGGTTTCGCCCATTCTCTTAAGAGTTGAGAAGGCAATGGTTACTTGACTTTGTCCATCTCCTCAAGGGTTGTACTCCATGCATCGAGCTGGTTACTGACCTTCGTCTGCTCTTTGCTCACACTTCTGAAGCACTCGAAGTGTTTGCACTCCTTGCATTGAGTTAGCTACTGTGATTCACCTTCTCAATGCCATCGAATTTTTAGAATGCAGGAAGTTTTCACCCTAACTTGGAGTAATTCTCTAATAGATTTGGTCGCCTCTGGGATTGTACCGTCTTCTCCATCAACCCTGCCGCCTACTCCACTAAGTAGCAAAGGTACAACACCGCGTACTGCCTGCTTCATTCCTTGGTCGTGCACTCTTGCATGACTCGAAGTCCTTCACTTTCGGGTATCTTAATGAAAAGCTCGTTGACACCGGTCTTACGAAGTTCCTTGGCCTCTGCCCTTTAGCCTTGTCTTGGTACTTGGAGTTTGCCTCTGCATGCCCCACTTCCTTGGCCCCTTTCACGACCAAGTGCTCTCCCTCCATGGGTCCTCCGCGTCCTCTTGCCCCGTGCCAAGGCCTTTTGAACCCAACTTCGCCGCCGCAAGTTGAGTTGCCTTAGTTCCTCCATCAAATGCTTATCCGAGATAAGATGCATGTGCCCATAAGCCCCCTTCGTCTTTGGCACCATGCAAGATGAGTCCGCTCCATCAGAATGAAGGACCCATGGAACAACATGATCCTGCTCTTGCCTCTACAAGAGTTCATCTCCTTGGCCTCTGTCTAAGGAAAGCTCTGTGCCTCTGCTCCATGTTCTATCTTCTATGCCGGCTCCCTTCATGCGGTTTGGGTACTTCGCCAAGTTACACCCAAGTTGCTCTGCTCCTCGTTTTTGCATTGAGTTGATGGTGGCCGCCTATCATTCCACGGGTCAGCCCTCCCTTGAGTTTGATTTCCATATCGACTCCAAGTGTGCCTTCATTTGTGTTGCTTTGGGTTGCTCCCCCACTTGATCTTGTAATGCATCCACCAATGCATTCTCTCAAGCGAGATCATGCGACGATTCGTCGCCACTCGCTCGGTCCATTGAGCTTCGTGGAGTTGTTGTTTTTTAGGTACTCCTCAATATGTGCGGTCTATTGCACATAATTCTTCCTCTGGAGAACCGTGACCTATCCCTCTTAGATATCTGTGCTGTTGGAGCAACATCTCTCTTCGCTTCTTTCTCTCTGAATGTTTCGGAGACCACCATCCCCTTGGACTACTCCAATTTGCTGAACAAACTATGCATTGTTTTGCCTCCTACAAACGCACTTGCTAGTTTACGACTCCACGTCAATACAGCCCCCGCTGCACTACTCAAGGCCTAGCAACATGCTGAACTCGCTGCACACTTCAGCCTCCTACGGACGTATCCTTCCCATGTCGAAGAGAAAGTTTCAATGCTCCATGGCGTCGAGTTTCGGTCGCCTTGAGATGGCTACGAACATTCCATCGTCTGCATACAAGCCCTTGCATGAGTATCAAATTCTTCGAGTTAGCATTTCCCCTCACCTCTGTGAGCTTTGCACAACTCTTTCGGTCGCTGAGCAACTCATTCCACCTTGCATGGTCTCATCCTTTACCAAGCGCCTCACCTGCCTTGAGCACCATCAAGTGTAGTTGTCAACGTCAAGTCGTAGCTCGAACTCGGCCATCCCAACCTTTGTGTGCTACGCATTCTTCCAAGCTTGCTTGTTCTCGTGGTGCCTCTTGCGCGAAGGGTTGGTCATTCCTCTGAATGCCAATCTCAAATGCCCGCTCCTCCGAACGATTCCCTTTCCCTACATCTCCATGCCCGTTTTCCCCCAAACTTTCGTGCGTGTGCTGATTGCCTTCAACACAGCCCCGTTAGGTCCCTCACATTTGCATGCTAAGTGTTTCTATGAGTGCTTGTCCCACTCTGATACTATAATGTCATGGACTTAGTTGGTTTTGCCTAAGTCGTGCGGCACCCTTACGTGTCCGTCCGCAAAGGTTAGCCTCTCCGAAACCTCCCATGGTCCCTTAGGACCTACAAAAAAGAAAACGGGTTAGAGAAAGCGCCTCTCACGGGATCCACAAGCAAACATTTCAGGAAACACTTCATAGACAATGCAAATTACAAACAGATTTTACAAGCTCTGAACGGTTGGACAACAAAGGGTCAAAATGGTCCACTACAGATCGAATATCTCTCACTGGTGTCCACATGATACAACCTTTATTTACAAGCCTAAGAAGGCCACCAAACCCAACTAAAATAAGGTTGTTAAGCCTTCGACCGTTCCTCTACATCCTGTGCAAAGCATAAACAAACAGAAAGACACAGACATACATAAGTATTACATTAAACATCCTATTTAGAACTTTGTCCGTGACAGCCCGGTACGAGTGGTATCATTTGGTATTCAAACCTTGGAATTAACTGAAGAACATCATCAACTGAAAGATCAACCTTTAGCTGTTCCAGCTTTATGAGCTGCAGGGATGTTATTGGATGATGTTACAGTTTCCTTATATTTTCCTTTGTTGGTTCCTGATCTAATTCAAACACATGGGAAAGGGTGTGGGATGAAGAAATCAACCAGATTTTCTTTTAGTGGTGAGCTGACAGCATGGCATTAGTGGATTCATCTTTTCCATTGATGGATGATGGTCTAACTCAAACACATGGGAAAGAGTTGAGGATTAGGAAAGCAACCAATGCCTTACACTGTTGGTCTTAACTTTTGTGTAGAGTTGTGTGAGTATTGAGATTTGGTTGTCCATCTGAGTTGGAGACCTAGTGTTTAATGAAAGTGTTGCGTTGGAGTTAAATGGATGCCCATATAATGCTTTATCAGTAAGGCCTGCTGGATAGGGTTGCTTGTTCGTGTTACATGAGTTTTGTGTTGTTAAATAGATTAGCTACGGGGCCCTTATTATTTCTCTGTTATTGAGTTTCCAGCCTCTACTTCATTTATTTTTTTTGTTCCACCTTTTCGCTTTCCTGTTATTTATTTCTGAAACAACTTTTGTTTATTGTCTTTGTTGTGACTTTCTCAGTTCTGGAGGTGGGAAATTAATCACTCCCCCTCCTTGAGCATCCTTTTTTTTCTTTTTGCAAACTTCGAGGACTTGTATCGTTACCTACGACTTCAGCAGAAATATTGGATGAGATCCTTCTTATATGACTGCCAATTTTGTCATTTACAGATTTCAGTGTCCTTTTTCGATGATTATAATACTTCATCGTGTTACTCTGTTTAAAGCCTTAAATAGCTCTTTCGTCAGATCTGGATTCTATGTTCTTGTAGTGCTATTTTCAGAGAACTGTTGTGAACCGTTTAAATGTTGCTTGAGAATGAGCTTCCAGTTGCTTATTTTAAGGGAATATTATATGTTTGTTTGCTAGGAATCTAAAATTCTTTTGAGACTATAACATCTGTCTTATAACCTTATTGATTATCTTCATGTACTGCTGATTACTATCCCGATTTCAATTTTGTTTTGTTTAAGTTTGATACGTAGTTGGGTACTCCACAACCTAGAACTCGCATTCTCTTATATGCACTCGGGTGGCGTTAGGTTGTCCACATATTTGGGATACTGTTGAGAGCTCGATTTTATGGTTGAATTCCATTTTGAATTCAACTTGGTAAGTTAGTTACATGGTCTAGTTTTACTATAATATTCTCATAAGTTCTTTTCTGCAGCTTGGCTTGGTCATTGATTTGACAAATACAAATCGTTACTACTCACCATTAGAATGGACGAAGCTAGGTATTAAGTATGTCAAGGTAACAAATTCATCTTTTTATAGAGCTTTTTTTTCTTTGTAATTGTTAGATTGAGGTGCTTAAATCATTTCCTGGTACAGATTGCATGCAAGGGGCGAGATTCTGTACCAGATAATGAGTCTGTGAATTTGTTTGTTCATGAGGTAAGTTCTTCTAGTGCCTTTTAATTATTTGTAATCCTACATAACTCTCAATATTGTTGGGCATACTGATTTATACAATGTGGTGCTGAATTTGTCTCAAATGGACCCCACAACTATGTTTATCTTTTTATTCTTGACAAGAATTTATAGTTTTCTTCGGTATCTTGGTTTGAGTATCACTAAAGGATTACAATTTCAAATAATACTGCCCGTATCGGGTGGGACGTATCGGTTCGTCAGCTGACCGGTAGACGGACTGCCCGTTACCGGATGGAATATATATATATATATATATATAAACGAGACGACATCGCCGAGGTTGCATCGCCTCGACGATGTCGCCCCGAGTGGGAGACGGAAAAGGCGATGTCGTTGAGGCGATGTGACGTCGCCTTTTATAAATAAATAAATAAATAAATAAATAAATAAATATATATATATATATTTATTTATTTATGTATATACCGAGCGGTATACCGAACGGTATATAGTATCGTACCATACCAAGCGAATGTCGAAACTTCAGTACGGTACGAAATTTCAATCCTTGGTATCACTATCATGCACATGATTTATCTTCATTTTTGTTTTGGTTGGTTGGAGATAAAATAACCAACTGATCATCAAGATACAATTCTTTATGATCTTAACCCTTTGATTAATTGGATAAAATAACCTGTTGATTATCAACATATATGTGCTTGTGCTGAGATGAGAATGTTGAGATGGATGAGTGGAGTTATTCTTGGGTATTGATAGTATTCTTGGGTATCTTGGTTTGAGTATCACTATCATGCACATGATTTATTTTCATTTTTGTTTTGTTTGGTTGGAGATAAAATAACCAACCGATCAACAAGATACGATTCTTTATGATATTAACCCTTTGATTAATTAGATAAAATAATCTATTGATTGTCAACATGCATGTACTTGTGCCGAGATGCGAATGTTGAGATGGATGTGTGGAGTTACTAGGAAAGACAAGAAAAAAATATTTTTATTCGTGAACAACTAGGTATCACTTTAATAGAGGATAAATCATTTAAGGTGGTATAAACATATGCTTAGGAGATCTTTAGATGTAGTAGTCGGAAGAGTTGAAATGATTAATATTAATGGTTCGGGGAAAGATAGAGGAAAACCTAAAAAATACTTTAATAGAAACTATGTATAAAGATTTAAGTACTTTAAACCAAGGCTTGCAATACCGAATGATACTACCCGTACCGGGCGGTATGTACCGATTCGTTAGCAGACCATTACACGAACCATCCGCTACCGAGTGGTACCGTCGATTGAGGCCGTTATTATCGACGGTGACCGAGGGAGAAGAAAGAGGGAGAAGGTGAAAGAAGACGTGGAAGGGGAAGAAAGAAATAGGAAAAAAAAAAAGGGGAACCTGAGATCGATGCCGCTCTCCTCGTCTACGGCGACTTCTCATCCGCGCGTGGGGAGAAGAGTATTGGCATTGCAGGGCGAAGAGAGGCGATGCCTCAGCAAATTTTTTTTTTTTTGGCGACGTCACCCGAGAAGAGATATGACGTCGCATTTTTTTTTTTCTACGACAATGCCTCGGTGATGTCGCAAATTTTTCTTTTTTTTCTGTGACGTCGCAAATATTTTTTTTTTTTCTGCGTCGTTGGTTGAGAAGAGAGGCGACGTCGCCCCGCGTGGGGAGAAGAAAGGTATACCGAGCGGCATGGTATGCAGTACCGAATGGTTCCGCCCAGTACGGGCGGTACGTACCGATCCGACGGCATATCGGTATGCGGACCGCTCGGTACTGCTACAGTGCTACACCATTACACTATGGTAGTGCTACAATGCATACTGTAGCGGTGCTACAGTACTACAGTGCTCGGTACACCGGTACCGTACCGAGTCAACCTCGAAACACCGGTACGGCACGGTATTGCATACCTTGTCGAGCGGTATACCGAAATATACTGCTCGGTATACAATACCGTATTGTACCAAGCAAATTTCGAAATTCCGGTACGGTATGAAATTTCAATCCTTGCTTTAAACTTAATTAAACGTATGACTTTTTCCATATGTTAAAGGCGGTAAAAGATTCATGTTGCCAACCCCAAATGATTGGGACTTACGGTTTTGTTATGTATCGTCAACATTCAATTGTTGATAATTGTAACTTCATATAATAAAAATTTGCTATCTTGTATTGTGTAGGATAACATTTAGGTTTCTACTTGTGATATATTCATTTTCACCAACATAATATTAAATACGGCATAGACATACACAGAAGAGCAGAAAATTTTGCTTGTTCATGCATGCTATGAGTGTGAACTATCAAGTATATAGCACAATAATGCAGCATGAGAGAAAAATTGTGTAAGCGGAGGAGAAGCGGTATCATGTGGCAGAGAGGGGGGGTGTGGACAGGCGGTATCATGTAGCAGGATAGAGGAGAAACAGAATAGCAGCAGACGAGGGAGAAAGAGAAAAAAAAAAAGAAGATGAAAGTGGTTATGATGGATACAAGTATCGGGTGGTCAAGTGCTAGCCCGTTGTGGTAGGTTTAATGGTTGGAGCTTTGTCTCAAACTAGACGGTGAAATTGCCTGGTCTGCTTACCAGTTAGCCTTCAGAACTGTAAAATCTAATCTTTATCAACTAGTGTGGCTAAAGTTTGAATCCATGCTTATTAATATACTTCAGATAGTTGGTTCAGTTTTGGATGTTAGTAAGTTTCAAGGCTTAGATAACATGATTCCCAAAGTTTAAGTCCATTACCTAATTTTTACAAAAAGGTTAAATATAAACCTACTACAGTATCTCTCATTGAAGGAACCACTGAACTTTTGATTATGCCATTTTGTCATTTCATTACCTCTGAATTTTCATTTCAGTGTAGATCTTTTTTCTCTTTTTTTTGGAGGACATTGATAGGCAATAGCTTATCCAGTTCATTTTCATTTAGATAATGCATAATTAGAAAAGCATTAGAAAAACAAACACAAACTTTGGGAAGCCCTGAAGACCATCAAATAAAAGAAGAAAAAACAAAGGTAATTTTTCATTTAGACTTACAATCTATGAACAAAAGTTTGGAAATCTATTTAGTCTGCTTTTAAGGCACATTAATATTTTAATTGTTAAATCTCTTCCAAGTACTCTTTAACAGATATCCAGGGTCAGTGTCCTGATTTCTGAAGATCTTTATGTTTGATGTCTGGCATGCCAAAGAGGCAAATCCTTCCAAGATTGTTCTGAAATTTGTTGGAACATTTACAGAATGCTGACTTCCTAATGAGTATTTAAGCCACAAGGGAGAATGAGAGATCCCAGAGTGACAATAAAAAAATTCTAGACATTCAATCCCTGCTTTCACCCGGATAAAAGATGATTACTGTTCTGTGTAGGCAAATCCTTCCAAGATTGCAGTAACACTGTAGCAGTGTACAGTGCTCGGTACACGTGAGTGTACGGCTCGGTACACCTGGGTGTACCGAGCGGTATACCGTACCGTACCAGTACCGAGCCCAGGTCGAAACGCCAGTACGGTACGGTACGGCGAACCTTGGTTCCTGCAATTGAATAACCTGCACCACCCTTCATGATGGTAACTTTAAAATCTTGAGACAGAATTCCCATCTCAACTTGTTCTTTTCCTTTGTAAACTGAAAACTAGGTAACTGGACACCTGTCCTTTTTAGCAATCTTTGTTCTGCACCAGACAAAAGATGGCAGGATTGTATCTATGTTTTTAATTAGTCAATCAAGCAAAAAGATACTGACAGAAACATTATTGACATTTGAGATAATACTGAATTAGAAAGAGTTTTGATAAGAATGTACTTTTCCAACTTTCCAGCATAGTTTAAAATTTTTTCGTATCAGAGGCTCCCAATCTAATCGGAGTATAAAGCCCTGGTCTTGCAGGTAGCCCAAGGTAGAGGAGGGTGATATTAGAAAGCTGACAGTTCATCATTCCTGCTAAAGTAATTGCATTATTTCCATCACCACCCAAAAGGATAGCTCTTGGTTTGGAGAAGTTAACAGAGAGCCTGGATATTAAAGTATAATTTTAAAAATCACAATAGAATCCTTCTTTGCGTTACAGAATGAGGCCTGTAATGAGAAAGAATAATTGCAAAGACACAGCAGATGCCCCAAATAAGGGGCATTTCCGAGTCCTAATAATTAAGCCAACTTTCAGTCTTTGAGACTACCATTGCAAAGGGTCGATAGCCATAACAAACAGTAAGGGAGAAACATGTTCTCTGTGCCCTAATTAGTCAATCAAGACAAAAGAATGCAGGATTGCATCTAGTTTTTTAGTTAGTCAATCAAGCAAGTAAATACTGACATGTAATGAATTGGGAAATGAGATATGCTGAATGAAAAAGAATTTTGATAAGGATATACTTTCCCAACTGTCCATCATAGTTTAAAACTTTTTTATTTGAGGCTCTCAATCTATCGGAGTGAAGTCCCTGGTTTTACAGGTAGCCCAAGGTGGGGGAGGGGGATACAGAAAGCTGACATTTCATTGTTCCTTCTAAAGTAAATGCATCATTTCTATCACCACTCAAAAAGTTGGCTCTTGTTTGGAGCGGTTATTAGAAGGCCCAGACAACAATTCAAAGTGGTAAAGGATGATTTTAAGAATCAATAGTATCTTCCATTTATCAGAATAACGGTCTATCATTTGCAAGTTGCAAAGACAGTAGCAGATGTCCCAATTGAGGTGCATTTCCCAGTCCTATAATTAAGCCAACCTCAGCTTTTTAGGTTACCATCACAAGGGTCCATAGCCAAAACAAACTGTTAGGGAGAAAGATGATCTTTCTGCCTTACAACTCTTTTAGGAGATGATTGCTTTCCTTCTGGTCTATTTGTCAAATGTCCTGTCAGTTGTGTTAAAACTTTCTCAGAATCCAGCTTCAAAATGAGGCCATTGAACTTGTGTTTGACTTCATAATGAATAGGTTCATGATATGTCAATGGAGGATTCCGAACCTTCGATGAACACATATCAAGAAGAGATTGAATTCGAAATGACCTTTGTGAGCAACACAAAGTTTGGAATTGGTCAAAAGTTTAGCCAAGACATTTAAAGGTTCATGGGCTTGAAATCTTTGATATGAACTCTTTCATCCATTTTAAAAGGTTTATGGATGGCCGATACTATCTAGGTAACATTTATCATGATGGAAGTCTAGAAAGTTTTTCACCTGTCAGAGTTACGGAGGTCCCAGAATATATTATATAAAGCTATAATGAAGGTTATTGGATCAGCAGCTTTATTCCAAGCATGAGAAAACAATAGTCAAGTGATTTAGCATGTGTCATGCATATAGTTCTATCCATTGATACTTTTATGATCATCGGTGAAGAATAGATTTGTATAAAAACCTCTAAAGGCAAGTTTGATGTAGTCCAATTATCTGATGATTCATCCTTAAATATTTATTTGCAGAGTAAAGGTTTTTCCTTTCTTCATTTGCCGATGCTTAGAAAATATTTCGTTGTTTTCATCTCCTTCATCCACCAAGCTTGGTATACCAGTGGTTTTACTAGCTAATTCTTTATGAGCAGCTTTAGGCTTAATTCACTCAAAATGAATCTTTTCGGATTATAAGAACAAATCTTTTTTTTAGAGCACACATTTAACAAATTTGAAGCTTTTATGGCTCATGGTGTCAGTGAAAGGATGGCCAAGTGAAAGTTAGATGAAGTTTCTTTTGGGTTAGACTCGGAAGCTTTGGGGAGAACTGAATTTCCTGAATTAAATTCTTTCTGATTATGTGTATTTTTGTTGAGCTTCAACTATAAATTATGAGCTACAGAAGGTATATCTTTTAAAAACTTAAATAAGTAAAGGCATACAGGTGAAACTTGTCAGTTATGATGTTTATCGTGATAGTCCTATGACAGCCCTTGGTGGCATTATGCATAGATTGTTAGGTTATGGTTTGGGATTATGTCTATTCGTTGGCGATTTGGGATTCATAATTTACCCGATCTTATTTCTGATATCAGGTTTTACAGTTCCTATCCCGTCAAAGGCACTCAAAAAAGTATATTCTTGTTCATTGCACTCATGGACACAACCGTACAGGATTTATGATCATCCATTACCTCATGCGGACACAGCCAATGCATGTCGCTGAAGTATGCAATGTTGTTATGTTGTAGCTCACAGTTTGGTTATTCATAGACCTATGAAACTTTTTATTGTTTGTTTTGTTTTCTTATTGAACAGGCATTGCAAATTTTTTCTCAAGCACGTCCCCCAGGAATATATAAGCAGGATTACATCGAAGCACTTTATATGTTTTATCACGAGAGTCCTGAGAACATTGTTTGCCCTTCCACTCCAGAATGGAAAAGATCTTCTGATCTTGATCTAAATGGTGAAGCTGCACAAGATGATGATGATGATGATGAGGGTGATACTGCAGCTCGGTTGCCTGTGCAAGTTTCACTAAGTGCAAGTTTCTTTCTTTTCTTTTTCTTCTTTCCTTTCTATGATACTGTTAGCTCTTCAAAATTTTGTATGTCTGCCTGTAAAGTAGCATTATTCGCTGATCTATTCTGAACCATGCTATATGATGAATGGTATCGTCCAAAAGGATATTTTGGGTATCAATGCATAATGTTTCTATCTTCTTTCTGTTCCTCTTGTTCTCTTAGTCCTTTCTGGTCAGTTTTGCTTTTCAAGATGAGTAACATGATTATACATATGCATTATATTGGTGATCTACATTATTGTGTAAATCAAATTTTGAATTATAAAGTATTTCCTTTTCTGCTTTGTATGAGGCAAGGTTTCGGTTTCGGTCCAAGTACATACTGGTGTATCAACACATGATATGCTGGCATACCAGTCAGCACGATGAGAAGAGGGGAGAATGAGGAGTCATATGGAGGAGAAAATATGATGATGCAGCTGGCCGACAAGGCGACGGAGCAGTGGCAGTGGTGGCGAGGCAGTGGGGAGGAGGAATAAGAGACGAAGTAGGGAAGAGCCATATCAAGAGAAACAAAGGGTGAGAGTTAGGAGCATGGGAGGAAAAAAAAGAACAAGAAAAGGAACAACTGCCAAAAGCTGTAAAAATAAAAAAAAGAGGATATGGGCACCGGGTGGTAGGTTTACCACTTGGTACCCTCCGTTGCAATCATAAAACCAGACGGTGAGCCTGGTATGGTAGGGTTACTGGACAGCTGTCTGGTCCGTGTCCCATTCTGTGGTTGATCTGGTAAATACCAGTTGGTATGGATTGGTCCTACCAGTTTTCATATTGATGATATTATGTTCTTTCATGTTTTCTATTGAATTTATCTTGATTGTTTTTACAAAGTTAAGCCTCTTTTAGTTTTGCAAATACACTCGATTGAATCTAAAATTAAATGAATTTCCTTTATGAGATTGGTGCTTGCTCAGATTCTTTGTTTATGATAAACATTCGTATTTATCCCACTAAATTGATGCAGTTTCACATTCAGTGGCA
The DNA here is from genome assembly GCF_036884655.1 of Musa acuminata AAA Group. Taxonomy (NCBI): domain Eukaryota; kingdom Viridiplantae; phylum Streptophyta; class Magnoliopsida; order Zingiberales; family Musaceae; genus Musa; species Musa acuminata. The sequence continues at coordinate 33,982,435 of NC_088355.1, forward strand.
TTTATTGGTCGCTGTGATTGACTTAGAAAATTGCCTAATTTTGCAATTGTGTCCTTTTTTCAGGAGCATACTGACAGCAAGATTTTGACAAATGATGATATTCTGGGTGATGCAATACCAATTGACCAGCAAGATGCCATGCGTCATCTCTGTTATCAAATGCTTGATTTAACAGCTACAGTATGAAATCTTTAGACTTTCCTGTGATTTCTTGTAAACTGTTGTTGTTGTTTTAATCATGTTGTATACATTAAATGTCCACTAAACAATATTGCATGAGTTGTAGAAAGTAGCTGCAGTTAGACTCAAAGTTGGGTCAATAGGTTTATCTGTCTTGTACCGTTTCAGCAATATCACAAATTATGTCTCAGTTTCTTCTCAAGTTCAGTATATTTTTTCTTCTATACTGGTGTTATTTTCGAAGCAAGAACATGTAGCTTGGCAAACTTCGTTTGGACTTGATTTTCAGGACACAGTTGATTAGATTAAAACTACAATAACCTTTTACAGCGTATACACTCTGTGGGATGGACCATTTTTTTTCAAATTAGTGATATACAACATTATGCAAAAAAGATATATATGTTGTTGGACTATGATTAAAACCCTTGTTCACTGCATTTTCTAATTAATTATCTTATTATATCACAATTTTTCCATTGTAGGGAAGAGGAAGTGCACAATTTCCTGGTTCGCATCCTGTTTCTCTCAACAGGTTTACATATATTCTTTAGTACCCTTTGTATTCATTTAATTGAAAAATTATCAGGTATTTTTTTTGTTCAAAATTATGAACTTTAGCGTCCTATTGTTCATGGCATAAAATGTAAGATTTAGAAGTGATCAGAAGTTACATTTTAATTAATTGTTCTCCTTGATAATTCATGGGCATTGTTTTGGTTTCAGATTTATAAAGCTTATGCTGCATTGTTGTTGATTGTAGTTTCTGGTTTATATGTATTGGAGATGACCAGGTGGTTATAAATGTATGGATGATGTGACTTAGTACTGTCTTAAATTGTTTATGGATAATTGGACTCTCAACTTGTAAGTACTGAAGAAACTTTTAGAAATGAAAATTTTGATCTTAGATAATAAAATTGACTGTATGATTCCCCAACTTGGTTTCCCTCTATGAGTTTTCTCTGCATTTGTCAAAAAATTTTAATCTTGTGAACAGCATGTAAGATGCTTCATGATGAAGTCTGTGTTCATGTACATGCTCAAGTACCTCGCCCATGAAAGTGCTGGATAGATGGCTTAAGGATCAAATATGTTGTAATACACATTGCACAACTCTGCTGACACAGGGCAAGCAGACGTTGTGATATTCATTTTGTCTTACATTTTTATTTATTAAGATTCATATTTGCTTAAAATAAGAGATTGATTTTTAGACTGTATAACATGACATGCAGGGATAATCTGCAACTACTAAGACAACGGTATTACTATGCTACATGGAAAGCTGATGGAACCCGGTATATGATGTTTATTACCAATACTGGCTGTTACTTAATTGATCGAAACTTTTGCTTTCGGAGGGTTCAAATGCGGTTTCCTCTGAAAAACCCTGCTGAGGTAAATTCATGTGGGTTTCTCACAAACACAATCTGAACTATTTTATTTGATCTAACCTGCTTGTTTTTTCATGCAAGGGTTTCCATAGCGGGACATTGATTGATGGCGAAATGATTATTGACAAAATCCCAGATGCAGGGCTGAAGAGAAGATATTTAGCATATGATTTGGTTGCATTAAATCATCACTCTGTTATAAAGGTAGGGTCTCATTCTGTATATTATATGTGCCTCATTGAATTTTTGATAGAATTAATTAGTGGGTTGCTTACACATAATACACCTATTGTGCTGTCCTGTTTGGCTATATTTTGCTGCTGGAGTATTAGGATAATTGTTATGATAGACACATTTCTAGAGTAGTTAGCATGATTCCTATTTTGTGCATCATGTGGGTCACTGGTTCGAGCTAATTTGCACTAAAGGTGGCACTATATCTTTACACAACAAGCATGACAAGGGATGCTAAACACAAATATGCCAAATTAGAAAATGAAATGCTAATTATTATTAACTATTTATTTACCACATAACTGGGCCATAATGTGTAGATTATATGCAACATACACAAGCTTGGAAGAGTTCAAAATATTATATCAAAGTAGATCCAAGCTATTGCTTCTGGGCTCAGCCTAAATTAATATGCCAATTATGCCTCAATTTGATTGCTCATTAGTAATTGTATAAACTAACTCAAAATTGGCAAATTAACTTAGTTAATGCATGAACTGTTCGGTTTTGCCCAAGCAAGACTGGTAATCATGCAAAGGCGTGTAAGCAACGAAGATTTATGTAGATCTGGGCTAGAACCATGCAGATCAGGTGTTGGTTTAGACTGCATTTACGTAGATTTTATCTAGATCTACAAAGATTTGGCCAAGTTGTAGATATTGGCTAGAATTAAGCAAAGGAATCCTATCTTACAAGTGGTTGATCACACATAAATCAGTCCTTGATGAGAGAGGTAATGCATGAAACAAATATTAAAACTAAAATTCTGGTTTACAACTTACCTTAATTGGAGAGAAAAATCTTCTTTCTCAGTTTCCAAAGCTTATAACTGGAGGGATGAATGAAGTGAAGAGAATATGGCTGTGAGCTTCAACTGGGTATCTTTGGCTTAAGTTTCAGCTAAGATCCCCCTTGAATGAGTGGGAGTTTTGAACTAGGTGGTAGGCCCACCACCTGGTACAAAGGCAGCACCGAGTAGATATCAGGCTGTAAAGCTTAATACAAGTTGGTCTGCACAGTAAACCCTGTTCCACAAATTTCTGTTTGAGCTGGCGGGCAGTACGTATTTAGGCTCTTGCTAATAGATATTCTATGTAATAAATAGTAGAATCCTTTGTATTGCCCAATCAGGATGGGCATGGATTGGGTTGACTTAGACTAGTTGGTGCTGGTTTTTTGTTGGGATCTAGTGGGGTCTCGAATCAACTCTAACCATCCATGTTGGTTTTGATTGAGATTTCCTAACCTAAATTAACCCTAAATCTGAAAAAGTAGACCAAACAACCTGTCCAGTTGTTGGTCATGCCACATATGTTCAGGTTGAACACAAGCTAAGGTGCAGTCCTAATGAACACAGTAAAGTTTACTGTGCATCAGCTAGTATTTCTTGTTTTTAGTACATTTGTCTCGCCTAACTTTACAAAGTCCTCGATGCTTTTGATGGCAACTCCACCCCACACTCCCAGCTACCTCCATCCCCAAAAAATGGATAGACAAAATTAGAAAAAAGGATGCAAAAAAGTTCTAGTTAAAAATGAATTTTCCTATGCCTTACCAGTAACGACTGCATGATAATATTTTGGAGTTCATGTCCCCTTTGTTAGTGCATATATCTTCCAAATCTTTGCCTACAATATATATATATATATATATCTTGTATTCCCTATCTTCAAACCAGCCTTAAGGTCACTTCTTTTGAGCTTCTCTTCAATATGAATTGGACCATTCTACTCTTTCTTATAATTTCTTTTGGTACATTATTACCTATTAAGTTAATTCTTCTATTGATGCTCCCAGCTGAACTTTCATCCTGTTTATGTCATCTCTTAATCTTTTTTGTAGAAAAAAGAATGGCTAGGAAAGGAGCCATCTGAATCTCTTTAGCCAATCAATTCATCACTAAGGTGTTATAATCAAGATCAGAGTTACAGGAATGCTTGAATCTGTATGTAATTAGAGATATTGGGATATGACCAGGGCAAGTATCTGCTAAAGATAATTCTGCTTAAGAGTAGGATACAATGACTCTCATTAAGCAGATAACAGGAATCTAACCAGCTTAGCTAATGTGGGTGTTTCTCTCATCTTACTCGAAGTTGATTTTTATTACTTATTGGAAGATCAAATTCTAATAATTTGGTTGAATTTGCCCTTTCTTCTGGATGTGGCTATATTTCTCTGCTGCGCAGATGGACTGCACTATCCCCCGCCTCTGATTTGTGGGACATTTGACTACCTCTAATATTTTCAAGTTTATTCATGAAGATAGAGTGATCAAAAGCAACATCGTGGTCACAGATGCTTGCTAGCGTTTAGCTCTGTGTATACATTGAATCTTTCTTTACCTCATTTAAGATAATCTAAAATGATTCTAGCAATAAAATAATAAAATGTTTCCTGTTTCTGCTGTTATTACACACTGTTGACATATTGGCTTGCTTTTCTTTGTAGCTTAAACGCCCTTTATACTTCATTTTTTGTTAAAAAAGGGGCTAAACCCAGGGCATGAGGCTTTCATCATTGCATGGGTCTGGCTAGGATTGATTTTGAATTAGCGAGAGAGAGATTGTCCTTGGTGAATGTGTGCATTTTATTACCTTTCCAGATGTATAAAATATTTTGATATTTCTTTCTTTTTTGTTAGCTTTCTGTGTTTAACCAAGTCTGATCAACTAAATTGCATCTGGCTTTTGTTGCTTGTGGATATTATCTAGGTTGTTTTCTTCACATTTTTATCCTTTTTGTTTCCAACCCTATATTTTATTCTATGTGGTAATTCAGAAATTTCTGTCTTAACTTTTTGATTTATATACTGAACTTTTTCACATTCAATTATACAATATTTTCTGTTGAAATAAGTTAAATTTCTGTAAGTGACAAACATATTATTTTATCCTTTCAGTTAGTTTTCATGTATTTCAATTTTCTATCTCCTGTTTCTTTTATAATAAAGGTGTGGCGTGCATTAATTCATCATGTCATCTTACCTCTTTTTTTGTTGATGCAGTTGCCCTTTTCTGAAAGGTGGAAACTGCTTGAGGAAGAAGTAGTTCGACCACGGAACAATGAAAGAAAACAATTTGAATTTGAGAGCAAAGGGCACCCTGTTTATAGATATGACATGGAGCCATTTTCAGTATGTAATTGAAAGAACACATCAGTTTGGTATTCTGGCGTGCAACATGTATTAATATCCTAGTTTTAAACAGGTTCGCAGGAAGGACTTTTGGTTTTTATCAACTGTTGCTAAACTCTTAAAGGAATTTATTCCAAGGCTTTCACATGAAGCTGATGGCCTTATATTTCAGGTACTTGGTTGTCTTTAGTAGAATTTGTATATTTGCTCTGCAATATCATGATGGTAATTTAGACTATGCTTTCATTTCTAGTGCAATTTGATTCAAGGATCGTCATTGGATTTGGGAATATATTTCCATATAGTGGTTTATACTTTCACATGTTTCTGATATGGGTTTGTTTAACTTTTTAAATTATTGAATTTCAGATAATACCCAATGATATCAGGAGATACAGGTAGGTGTACCGTTGAGTATAATAATGCTACCGTACCGGTCTGATAGGTTTCCAAAATTAATATCAGACTGAGATTTAAATTCTTGATGTTCAATGCCATGTCATGTCAACCACTTGGGTCATCAGCAGCTGTATGGTTTTCATAATATGTTACATGGACAGACGTCTATTCCTTTTTCTGGTCTGTTGGCAATTTATGTACCATGCTGCAAATAGCCACAGATCAGCAAGAAATCTTTGATTAAAAAAAGAATTATGAGGCAAGACTACTTGTTTTAAAGGAAGTTAAAAAAAAAAAGAAAGTTCATCATCTAAATACTGTTGCTTGTAAGGGTCTAGAAGTTGATCATATCCTTTTATATTTTTTTGTTCATAATTTGTGGGTCTGCATTTCTTCTAAGTGTGAGTTACAAGAATTATTTTAGTACAATTATTGTCATAACTTTAGGTTACTTTTACAAATTAGTCATCGTTTGTTGGACATTAAGATGAAAATATATTTCTACAATCTCATGTCATTTTGTCATGACCTGTTGGCTTGCATGCTTTCAGCAAGTAATACATTCTATTGAAATGACAATTAAAATAACAGTTAAGCATCTCCAAGTAAGAGATTGAACTTCTCTAATTGTACTTGTATAGTTGAATGTCTGAAAGACTGCTATTTCTTGAGCTCATTAAGTTCTAATGGTGAGTTTGTTGGCACATTGTCTTCATGCAAACATTTGGTAGCAGTTGGCTTTTAGTTTAATTATGAGAATGATTAGCAGAAACTGCAAAAGGAGGGCAAATATAAGAATTGATATACCTGCTTATTTGCTATTATTCATGCTTTCTTTTTTAGTAATGTGGCACTAAATTGGTGACTATTTCTCCATATGTTTTAAGTAGGATGGAGCTAATTTAGCAGTACATTATGAATTTTGGCAATCTAGACATCTCCTCATGCATGTGTTCCCCATTGCAAATGAGAAACTGCAACCTCCTAGGGCTGTTATATAGTGTTGGTGCTTCTAAGGCTGGTGAACATTTGGAAGCCAGATGTCTTTTGTTAATTGAACCAGGCTTGCAAGGCATTGAAATTATGTTGTTTCTAATCATTATTTCAAACACATCATTGTTGATAAATATTGTGAAACCCTAAGAAATTAAAAGGTCTTGTAATTACTAGATGAACCTTCTACTGTGTATATAGTAGATAGCCCATATTTTAGATCATCAACTGGCTGTTCTATAGATTTCATTTTCAGGAATGCTCTACTCTGATACAATGTTTCAACTTTAAGCTTAAAAAGACATTTGAAATCAACTTGTATTCTTGGGACAAGTTTCTGGAACTTCTTGATACTTGCTTCATCTAACACAACACCAGTGAGTGATTGTATACTGCTAAGTTTTGTTCTCATCTTAAGTGAAGCATAGCTACTGTGAATGTAAACTCGCAAAAAGCTATGCAACAGGAAATAAATGTAGATTTATTTTGAGTTGATGATTAAAATTACTGAGGTTTGGTAAAATGAAGTTCTTATGCCTGCAAATCTCTTGTTTTGTGTTTTTTAATTACAACATTATGGTGAATCCATACATTTATTACTTCTATGAAAATAAACTTCTAGATATAGGCATCTCTGTTCTTGAATGGATATTGTTTGAACACTGCCTTATTTCCATTTAATTTCCGCACCAACATTTCCATTTTATAGTATGTCCAATCCTTGCAACCTGGAGGCATTAACAGGATGCCAATATTTGGATGCCTTTTGACTGTTTTCTTGGTCCATATCAATATATGTATGAAACTCCACTCTTATTTCACACCTAAAAACAGAATAGATTTAATTATTGAAGAATATTTGATCTAAGAATTGAAGATGAAATAAAATAAATTGATCTAAAAAATGATGTCCTCAGTGATCATCTGTGCACTTAAACCAGCAGTGATGTCAATCTGTAGGTCTGGTCATGGTTAAATAGCTGGTTTGGTTCGATTCTGTCAAAATGGGTCAAAGAGATAAATGACATGGCTGAACTGTTAATATCAAAGAGAAAGCAAGAAGTAGGGTTTGAAAGCTCCTTTGTATAACAACAGTACACAAATGATAGATTTATTCAGATTTGTACATCTGAGTCCCTTATGCTAATCATTAACACAATTGATTTGAAGTGTTAGGATAATCTAATGTAGTGCATTTAAGTTCAGTTGTAGAATAAATTATATATTGATTTCTTTCTTTTCAATTTCAGGGATGGGATGATCCATATATACCACGTACACATGAGGGTCTCCTAAAATGGAAATATCCATCAATGAACTCAGTTGACTTTCTATTTGAGGTTTTCACATGACTTTTGCCTTGTTCTTTTCACTTTTTTTGTCTGCTCAGCATGCTATTGATTAGTTTTTAGATTATTTATCTATAACTTGGTTGGATATTTTGTCTCATTTTTGCAGATTGGCAGTGAGAACCGCCAGTTGCTTTTCCTTTTTGAGAGAGGAAAAAAGAAACTCATGGATGGGGCACGTGTTTCGTTTGCAGGTGATGAATTTGGTTATTTATCTTATATTTTGGGGAAATTTTGGTATGTGCTAAGACAATACATTTATATTTACTAGTTCATGTTCTTCCTTTCTTGCTGCTTAATAAGGTTTGTTTCCTAGTATTAGTGGCATTTCAGCATTTCTTGAATGTACGTTTGATACTTAATGGATGAGTGGCATGAGCTTCTTTGTTTGACTTAATATGCTCTTTATATTGGAGCAAGCAACTTTTTTCTACTAGTTATTCATGTTGGAGAGTATACCCTGGTGCATGATTCGGTTGTCTCCTGTTGGCATGGCTGTCATGGTTTTGATCGTAAAAATAGTTATGCACGTTACAATTATGGGAATGTTACACAATATATTGGCCCTTTTTCTTAGTGACTGATATATCTGAGAAAGAACCTGACTTTAAGATTATCAAAGTTGATGACAGTGCATGAGGCCCTTTCCACTATGATATCGATGGTGGTTTTACCTATTGTTATTTCCACAAGCAGGGAGACCATGTTCACCATTATGAGAAAGCATTCAATACAGAAGTTGTCTGAATTGGGTTGAATATAGAATTATTTAGGTCATAAATAACTGACTTTCAATGCAAAAATTACTATTTCGAAAACCAGCTAGTAAATTGCACAAAATTAAAGAAAAAAAATCAAGAAATGCCTCTTGTTGACTTCTAGATGGTGGTTATATGTGAGATAATTGTTATCTTTCAGCTGCATAGTTCAGTATAAAAGGTAAAAGAAACCAATGCTATTTCGATTCGTGTTGATTATCGATCAAAGAATGTGACAGTGTGCAGACTGCAGAATATTTTCAAACCATGTTGGTGTAGGTGTTGGCCTTCTATTCTGCAGTGACAATTGACATGAATGACAATGCTTGTGCAGTAGATTGAGATCTCAACCATGTCCATCAAACCAGAAATTTAGTAGGTGTTGATGGGTGGTCTTTTAGGTTTGCACTGGTCTATACACATGACAGCAAGATTGAGTGTTGTTGCACTATATCACATCTGAGTTCCCAGTCATAGGTTCCTTCTTTTATCGTGGTTATTTTTATTTGGTAACTGATTGGTTTTTGGGGCAGTGGAATTCCCTGTGGAATTTGGTTTGGAAAGTCTCAGTGGACTTCATCCATTTATGAGGTGTCTTTTGATCAAATGGCATAGAATATGCTGTGTTCTGGTCATGCATGGGCATGCACCTTTTACTGACTGGCATTATGTATGTTGTTAAGAATTCCATAAGTGTCACTATCCATAAGTTCAAAGGGTCCATTTTCGGTATGATGTCAGCTAGAAGCATAATTGTCTGGTAATTCACGTTTATCTGGTAAGGGGTATAATCAGCAATTTGACAACATAATTTAATTGTGATATCAAGGGAATCTAATAAAAGAGATCTTTCTTATAGGATGAAGATGGACCAGATATTGACATATTCAAATTCATATCCAGAGTTCTACAAACTGGAAGGACTCATTTTATACTACTTAATACATACTGCTTCCCAATGGAACAGAACACGGACTGCCCAATTTTGGGTGGTCCATAAGTGATATAGAGCTTACCATCCAGTATTTCTTTTTTTGTTTTGTTTTGTTATCTTTGACTTGCTTTATTGTCTATTTGTTCTTTCTTTGCACTTCTTTTTCATCATCTTCTGGCTTTAATGGAAAAGGATTTTTGTTGCCTTAAAAAGGCTTGGTGAACTTAATATGCAAGTTGTTTATTTTTATTGTACTGTTTCATGGGAGAGGGCCAGGCTTGATGTCACTATAAGTTTGCTCCTTAGCAGCCTATGTTGACCAGGATTTGTCTTATAAATTTGCTTGTCCGCTTGGAGTAAGCGAATATACATGGACTTTTTCCAAACCTCATAATGGCGAGAACTTTATGCATTATCCTTTTGTCTTGGGTATTGCTTCTAAGTATCTAGGCTAATGCTCTAGAACTGACTACACAAGACAGATTAAATAGAGTGCCTACGAGTTACCTATCTCCCTAGGCATATTCCTAAATGTTGATTCCCAGGCATATCATTGAAGCCTTTTCACAAGGTGGTGCAGCCCTACGTATTAGTCTAGGCAACTGTTTTTGAAATATAATGCTTATGGAGAATTATCAGAAATCAGGGCCTGGTAAATATCACATTAAGCCATTAAAGTTATCAAGCGGGGCAACTGTTAAAGAGTGACAAGAATAGTGTACAATGAATAAGTACTCAATGAGCTCTGCAAATGTGTATGTGCTCTTAATATACATTCAGTTAAGTTGGACACTGAACATTCAGCATAGCTGCACGTTAGCCATGATAGAGTCTGTTTAGCATATTGTATTTAAACTAATGCACATGCTTGCATTAGTTTCTGGCTGTAGTTTTTGTTTTAACTTTGCCTGCACTATTGATTTGGACTTTATAAGGTACATTTTCCTTAGCTGTAAATTGTATGCTTAAAACTCATTCTTAAAACTTGTATAGGCGAAGAGGACATCGCAAGCCTTTCAGGAAAGATCGTCGAATGCTCCTGGGATGCACAAGAAGGCTGCTGGTCATGCATGCGCATAAGAACAGATAAAGCTACACCAAATGATATCAACACTTACAGAAAGGTAAGTATATATATATATATATATAAAAATATATATATATATGTATGTTTGTCAGAGGTTGCATTCCTTATCAGTGCATATCTATCTAATTCTGCTGTTTGCCTCAACAGGTGATGCGCAGCATTAATGATAACATTACAGAAGAAGTTCTCTTGAATGAAATTTCCGAAATTGTGCACCTCCCAATGTATGCAGATAGGATCGCACGGGCACAGCAGCTTCAGCACAGGCAAAGGTGAAACCGGTTTCTGTACCTTAGCAGCTACCCTCGAGGATTGGAGACATTAATCAGAAAAAATTACCCAATTCTCATCATTGGCTTGCTGTTCACTGGCTTGTGTAATTAGTAGTGGGCAGTTTGGTTATTGCTGACAGCTCAAGTGCTATACCAGCCCCCATTGTATATATACTTACTGTCTTCGTGTAAAGTAATCATTTTTCTTATGCTTTCTTTTTTTTTTTGTATTTTCATTGCCAGTTGAGGAAATTTAGAAGTTAAAAGGAGATGAGGTATCTAGTAATGGCGGACCCTTTTATGTTTAATTACTACCCAGATATATTCAAATAAACAACAGTGAAGGATTGCAGAGGTCTCTTATATTTGATTCTGCCTTTTTCTTTTCCCGTAAATCATATCTGAATGTACTTGGTAATTCTGGATTCCAAGGGTTTGTTTGCATTGGTTTCACAATTATATTTTATTTGATTAAAACTGTCAGATTTTGTCATGACATCCAACAATTTTTTAATTCCATTTGATTATAAATGAGTTCTCAGGAAAATGGAATGGAAAGAACACTTACATCTATCTACAGGTGCATTTGAATCTTCAACCACATTACTCTTTGATCCATCTTTATTAGATTACCATTCACTAGACTTCCATGTCCCCACTACCTTACCTTAGGTGGTGTTGAGTGTACACATAAACAAGAAAAATCTAAAAGTTAGATGTATTCCCCACGCCAAGTCCTGCATTCCCGGCTAAAGTTCTTTGCCTCGAAAGACAGCAGCAGCATATATAGAAATAACTATTAAGAACGTGTCCTTGATGAAGAGGGGGACGCTAACTATAGCTTTGCTTGCATGCAACCTATACTGGTTTACTCTCTCCTGTCAAACCAATCACCAACTTCCTTTTCTCAACCCGCAAGCTTCGGCTACATGAAAGCCAAACGTAATCTCCGAATACAAAGTACCGAATGGAAGAAAGGTGGCATTTATTTGCCCATTTTATTAGAAGGAACCAACCCACTTGCATAAAGGCGTGCAATAATTGGAGACATACCTATCCATGTGATCTTTTCCATCGCCGCCATACGTAAGTTAGTTAACCTTGTTGGATCTACTACCATTATCATCAAGCAATTCCTTGTAATTAATTACTCAGGAGCCACACACACAATCATCACATCACCATGATCGTCAACCTATTCCTTGTAATCAACCATGAGCCACACGCAATCATCACACCACCATGATCGTCAAGCAATTAACACCATGGTCACCTGATTCATACAAACCTGGAACTGCGAGTTGTTAAGGTGGTAATCTCATCCAGAAGAAGATTTGAACGTTGTCGCATGACACTAATAAAAACAATAGACCTTAGTTAATGATTTCAAAAACTTAAGACCGGCGGTCAAACTCATTATTTCCATGCAGCATTCGATACCGTAATGCCGCATCTATCTATATGGGGATGTCGGCCTCCTCTTGCATTAATTAAGCTACAGTCAAAAAAGCTCTCATCCCGCCCCCGATGCCACCAAACCAACACTCCACCTTCTCCTCACATGCTCCCCACCTCTCTCTCTCTCTCTCTCTCTCTCTCTCTCTCTCTCTCTCTCTCGCAATTCCTGCACTGTCTTTGTTACTGGTAAATGGCAGCTTAACCAGTGGTAGGATAACCCCCCCACCGTCGGCATTTGTGTGTGGAGACAGTGGTCCATAAAGGAGTCGCGTCACCTGAGGTGCATGCAAGAAAAGGAAACCAAAAGTTACCTTTCCCTCTCTCGTCCCCTTCTGCTAAAAGAGATTCCAAGCTTAATTTTCTCCACCAATCCAAACCAAACCGAAGCCCTCATTCAATTCCTTCCCCCCTTTCCCTTCTCCAGAATGATGCGCTGCTTATATAGTCCGGCGATCTCCTCTGCCTCCCTCCATTTGGGCCGCTAGCCTTTTGCTTTGCTTTTGTTTCTTGCCAAGGGAGAAATGGGCGGTGGCCTTCTTTCCCAGCTCCTCGGGTTCTTCTTCTGGGGGTTTCTGTGGCTCGCGGGGCCGGTCGCGGTGTATTCCGGCGGACCGGGCACGTCTGGTGCCGACGCAGTGGCTGTGGTCGTGGACGGCACGGCCGCCATTGCGGTGACGGACGGGGATTTTGTCTGTGCTACGCTGGATTGGTGGCCGCCGGAGAAATGTGATTACGGGACATGTAGTTGGGGTTTGGCTTCCTTGCTCAATCTGGTGAGTTGTGTTGTGTTGTGTTGGTGGATGTGCTAATGTGGCTGTGGCTTGCTAACATGTTTAGCTTTCCTTGTTGGTTCTCGATTAGCATTACGAAATCTGGAGCGTGTGCAGATTCTTTTGGGCGTGATGATGAAACAAATCGGAGTTTGAGGGTACTGTTTGATTGAGGAGATGGAATCGACGAGGCAATTCCTCGTGGGTTTGAGAGAATGGAAAGCCATGAGATCTATCTGTCGTGTAGGTTTTAGTTAGGGATTTGGTGCCAAAGAACACCTCATTCATGATTTCCATAAGTTCTTGGAATTTAGTTTGGTAGGTTGGAACTTCTGCAGCTTGCTATGCTAATTAAGTCATGCATGTTGCAGCAAGATATTGATGTTTTGATAGAGCACTCACACTAACCTTGTGATTGTGATGCATATTTAAGTGGTATGTTATCATTCAGAATGTTTGCTGTTGATTCTAAGGATAGGTTTCTCGCTGAAGTATCCCGGAAGGTGGAACATTGCTTTTCACATGTCATCATTATATGGACTATAATAATGTATCGTATGTATCTCCATCCAAATTAATCAGCTAAAAATAATAATAATAAAATCGTAAGTCCCAAGTATTTGGGGTTGGTTATATGGATCTCTTGAGATCTATAAAGAATCATATGTTTACTTTAAGTCTAGAGTATTTAAATTTTTATTTATAGTTTCTATTGAGGTATTTATAGTTTCTTTATAAGAAAATGATCTGAGCAATGGGATTATGATATGCATATTTGGTGGTTTTATATGTTTCTTTAGATTCTTGTCTATTCTTTTGAGTTAATACATGAAACTTGAATAATTTTAAACATCGTGATTGACACAGGTGTTTCATCTTTTCCTTCATGCAGAATCTTTCCAACCCCATCTTGCTGAATGCTGTCAAAGGTGGGGAAGTAATACATATGCGGAAAAACAGCTGCCTGTTCTTATTGTCTCAGTTCTTGAAGATTAGTATTCTGAAATATATTTTTTTATTTATTTTTTTCTGTTTGTCTCCTTGTTCGCGGTATTGTTTTTTCAGCATTTTCTCCTCTGAAGCTTCGTCTCGGGGGTTCCTTGCAAGATAAGATCATATATGGCACAGGAGATCCGAAACAATCATGTACACAATTTATCAAGAGCACTTCTGAGATGTTTGGTTTCACTCAAGGTTGCTTACCAATGTCAAGATGGGATGAACTCAATGAGTTCTTCCAAAAGGCCGGGTATTGAATTTTCTACTTCCATGAATTGAGTGCATAACTTAGTACTTGAGTTACCGAGAAATTTCATGTTGCATATCCTGTGTATATGCTCCAGGGCTGTCATTATCTTTGGTCTGAATGCTCTCAATGGAAGAGTTCCTTTGAGTGATGGTTCTCTAGGAGGACCCTGGAACTACAGCAACGCTGCTGCTCTTATCCGATACACAGTCAACAAGGGTTACACCATCCATGGCTGGGAACTCGGTAAACCTACCTTGATAATTCCTGAATACTTTGGGAACTTGTTAACCAATTGCAAAGGCTATACAAACAGGCTCTTTTTTCTGTGTTGACCAAAAAAAAATTTTGCTGCAAAATTGAATGTTCCTCTGTGTGCCTTAGGAAATGAACTAAGTGGATCAGGAGTTGGAGCTAGAATTGGAGCAGATCAGTATGCTGCAGATGTGATCAACCTCAGATCAATCATCAATGAGATTTACCAAGGGTTACAGGATAAGCCATTGGTGTTAGCACCAGGGGGATTCTTGGATACCAATTGGTTCACCGAGATCATCAGCAAGACGAAACCCAACTCCTTGGATGTGATTACTCACCACATCTATAATCTTGGTCCAGGTATCACTTTTACTGCTACAGGCTCAGCATTATATTCTATCTCTCTCTCTGGTAGACAAGTTAAAGACTCTTGACAAATTGTAGGTGTTGACCAGCACTTGACTGAGAAAATTATTGATCCCTCTTATCTGGATGGTGAAGCCGGTACATTCCGGGATCTACAGAGGATTCTTAGCAGTGCAGGAACTAGTACCATTGCTTGGGTGGGTGAAGCAGGAGGGGCATACAACAGTGGTCACCATCTGGTGACGGATTCCTTTGTTTTCAGCTTCTGGTGAGCCCAATGGTACCACCTCCTCTGAATTATTGGAAGTCTTGTAAGAATCATTTGAGGACATTATAATTGCCTTTCGGAGCTGGTAGGTACTTGGATCAGCTCGGCATGTCGTCAACGTACGACACCAAGACTTATTGCAGGCAATCGTTGATCGGTGGAAACTATGGCCTGCTCAACACCACCACCTTCCATCCGAATCCTGACTATTACAGGCGAGCCATCCACTTCTTTCTGTTGTGGCTTTACAGCTAAGTGTACTGAAAACTCCCCTCTTCCTGCAGTGCTCTCCTGTGGCATCGGTTGATGGGGAGACGCGTCTTGTCGACAAATATAACCGGGACGAACAAGATAAGGGCATACGCACATTGTGCCAGAGAATCTGTAAGTAGATTTACATTGGTGCCAGGACCGATTCCTCGCCTTGCGTTGTTGACACAGTCTCCTCGTGATATTGGCAGCCTGGGATTACGCTACTGTTGATCAATCTCAGTGGCAACAACAGCACCACTCCGGTTTTTGTCACCACTCAAACTGTGTACTCAGCGGCTCTGAAGCAGCATCACCGTCACGGGGCTCACAGAACAAGATTCAACCATATTCCAAGGCTGGGGAAGACGAGTGAGTTCACCAGGGAAGAGTACCACCTAACAGCCAAGGATGGGGACATCCATAGCCAGACCGTGCTGCTGAATGGCAACATCTTAGCTGTGGACTCCAGTGGGAATATTCCAGAGCTGGAACCTGTTAAAGTCGAAGCAACACAGCCCATCACAGTTGCTCCATTTTCCATTGTCTTTGCACACATTCCTTATTTTTATGCGCCGGCATGTAGGTAGTGATGTTGTATTGCTCGATGTGGAGGGTGGAGGGTGGACTACGAAGTAGTCCGCTCTTGTGGCTGCAAGGCTGAGAGAAGGATTGTGATTCTTTTCCGAGCATCTTTATTAGACAATAATTGAATGAAGGAAAAATGACTTATGATGCAATGGTGAGACCAACTGTTAAAAGCAATCTTAGCTCTTCATTAGTTCTCCTTGCACACGCGCAATGATTAAACAGCAAAAAATATACTCCAGAAGTATGCTAGCCAACAAAGAGACAAAGTTCAATGTTAAGAGCACTTTCGGCGAAAAGGACAAAAAAGAAAAGGGTAAATAAAAGTGAGTTTGACTGATGAATCGTCCAATCCTATGATAGAAACAAATTATATCACTTGTGTTATTATAGGCTGGTCTGGGCAAAGTCCTGCTCTACAACTGTGGGAAAAACCCAACTACAAAGATAACAAAATAGTTCAACAATTTACTGCTTTATCTTATTTTCTAATACATTTGATATTGCATGTCCAGGAACATAAAGAAGTAATTGCTTTTTTATTGTAATGTTTTATAAGTATGACGAGCCAATCCACTGAAACGTTGCTATACAATGACTTAATCAACAGGTACCTCAACCTCCATTGTCATACCAGGTTTACAAAGAACCTGTAACACAAATACCTTAAGTTAGAAGATGAAAACACCAACACGCCCAGATAATTACTTGCATCATTCCAAAATGATAACCTCTTGGAATTAATTATTTCTGCGCTAGGAAGAGAAATATTATTGCCTGTATGACAAACCTCTTGGAAAAGTATAACTTCCTATGCAACATGGAATAAAATTATTTCCAATTTTCCATTTTCTAATGATATTTAAGAACAAGTCAAAGTTATGTTTTACATCAACAGATAAAAGAGTAAACAGATCTAGCACATATTCGTTAGCTAACACTAAATAGACATCTAATAGTATTACATTATGAAACAGAATTCTATAATGATTGAAAATCAAAGGTGACACATTCAGATTGAAGGTTTTAACTTAAAGAATGAACTAAATTTCCAAATGCCTAAATATGAAATTGGCCATCATGCATATGGCATTGTCATCAAGAAAGTGGAAGCCAGCCGTTGCTGCACCAGAAATATCTGACTTGCAAGTCAGCTTATTCACACTTTCCCTGTTTGATAAATTGATGATGAATATACAAGAGATATTATTCTTCTTTTGCAGGTATTCCATCATCATAAAATACTAAAAGTCTAAAAGAACAGAATTTTCTTCCCCACCCATTTTTAAGCTTAAACACCAAAAATCACTTCTCTTCCCAATATTCTTTTAATACACTTATGATGTGAAAAAACAGACCACTTAATCCTTTAACCTTGCATTGCTTTCAACCGGGGGACATGGAGACAGCAAGCAACCTTTACCTTGACATTTCAATTCCTTCCAAATGTAAAACATGCCTTTGGCCTTATATGGTTCCAAAAGTAAAACCTCCAACAAGATTTGTCGAGTCAAGAGCTTAGAGGAGTTCGATATTGTGGGTATCTTACTTCTTAGCACTCAACCTCGTATCCCAAACCTTGTTAACAACATAGGGTTGGGTTAGTGGAGTAACCCCAAGTCTTCTTAGTGCTCCATGGAAGATGACAAAATTTATACATTTGGATGCAACCTACAGCAAGAGCTAGTTGGAATTATATGTTATGCAATTGCCGAGCAATCCTTAAGATCCCTTCCAAAGAATCTGGAAGACAATAACACCATCTATGGCGAGTAAAGGGTATAATTGAAATATCATAAGTTACATCATGAAGATTAGAGGTAAAAGGTAATTCAAACTTTTCGCTTATAATCTTTATTCAAACTTCTGTTCTTAGTCCAGAAGAAAAGCAACATGTGGTTGGATGGACACATAAGCGATTCCTACCTTTCATATTTTTACCATATACATCAGTTCAACAAGATTTTCAACCTAATGTCTAACTGCAATCACAGCTTCAAGTAAAGTCTCACTATGAGAGCCAGCAGCCTGCAGCAGCGAAAAAGTATAGCATTGAATTGATCATCACTCTAATATATTGGATATATACAATTGGTTACAAGATGTTTTGATGAATGGCAGTCAAATATTCAGAATTCTTGGCTTTTGACAACTAATGATAACAAGCCACATCCTCTAAGGCAAGGGCATGGAATAGCATTATTAGTTTACAAATCTTATAGTTGTACCAAAGATACACTTAGTGAAGCTTCCCTCTCAAAAATATATTTGAACTATCATTTAATATTACATACAATTTACGTTTCAAATATCCCTTTTTCTTTCCTTAATACTTAAAAGGTGTATTCATAAGATCAAACCTTCAGTTAGTAGCTTCTAATACCTGACATACTTATCCCAAAAATATTCTTTGTGTTCCACACCATACAAAAGTATAGGCTACTATGTAATCATGGTGGATACATGTTAGGAACAATATAGCAAAGATTAATCTGACCTACAGCCTGATATATGATACATGAGTTGTACCTGATGACCAGGTTCAGTATTATTTATCATAATCCTGGATACAATATTTGTGTTTGGATTACGGCTGCACCCATGTTATAGTTTGTGGGAAATATGCTTCACACGATGCTGGATTCATATCAAATATGCAGGATCAGATCATATCAAATATCAAATATGCAGGATCAGGATCATAATCCTGGATACAATATTTGTGTTTGGATTACGGCTGCACCCATGTTATAGTTTGTGGGAAATATGCTTCACACGATGCTGGATTCATATCAAATATGCAGGATCAGATCATATCAAATATCAAATATGCAGGATCAGGATCATAATCCTGGATACAATATTTGTGTTTGGATTACGGCTGCACCCATGTTATAGTTTGTGGGAAATATGCTTCACACGATGCTGGATTCATATCAAATATGCAGGATCAGATCATATCAAATATCAAATATGCAGGATCAGGATCATAATCCTGGATACAATATTTGTGTTTGGATTACGGCTGCACCCATGTTCTAGTTTGTGGGAAATATGCTTCACACGATGAGCTGGATTCATATCAAATATGCAGGATCAGGTCATATTTTGGCAGCAAGCAACATAATCATATATGGACCTGATGCATACCAAGAAAATAATCCTAAGTATCTGATTTTTTTTTTTTTACTTTTTTGATGACAAGGGGTGAAGGCATGTTTTGATCCCAGGACTGATCAAATCTCTACCTGTTAAACTAACTAGCACCAACCCATGTATCTGATTCATTTTGATTATACATAACAACTATGGATTAGGACATGTTGCTATAGACATAATGACAACTTAATTTCCATTATGATTCATTTAGGTCTACTCTTGCTCTACCAAACTTTACTATCATATGGATTTGGACTGTGTTCAATCTAACTTGAATCTAAGTACACCCATGAGTTAAAAGCCACATAAGTTCAAATTTGACAATTTATACTGAGCCAGGCTTGTCCAAAACTCCATATCAAGGATTATTTTATACCATGCAACATCCCTACCATTTGTGATACACTAAAAATATTTAGCAACTATCTGATTCATAATAAGTGGCATATTAGCCCATTTGGTGTAGGACATGCTTAAATCAAAAGGACCAAAACAATAATTAAACCAAAGCAATTCCATTAATTTATATATAATGATATATTTGATTGAAGTTTTTTCTTCTAATTATATTTATCATCAATTATATTTTTTTATAATTTTTATAAGATGAGTTTTACCTTCTAATTTATATATGAATCAATTCCATTAATTTGGGTCAAGTGCATGCCTGGTGCCTTAAGCATTGGAATATATATAACAAAAGCTATGGCATGGGCACTTTGAGAAAACTAAATATTATAACTACAAAAGATATGTCAGACATTTGGATATGCTAGGCAAGTAAAAATAATAAATTTCCAAGGAAATTGTGTCACGCATGTATAAGTGCTAAGCCCATACAATATATGGGTCTTTGGAATTCTGGAAAAGTTATGTCATACAGATACAAATGTAAGGTCCATACAAATTATGGTTTCCAGCAAACTCATTAAAATTGATGGTAGAAATCTCATAAAAAATTCATCCCTTATAGAAGAATAGTCAATGATCAATATGAAGTTTAGTAGGATGTAATTTTGCACAAGACTAGATGAACAAGTCATGATCTTAGTATGCTATATGTGCTAACAAGTACATCCATAGTAAACTTCCTCATATGGAACTCACCATCTGCCAATTGTGCATTACACTCTTTTATAAACAAATGTTCCCTCATCTTTAGAAGATGATACTGAATTTACATTAGATAAACATATATAAAGATTATAATATGACTCCTAAGCACTTCAACATTCACTCATCCAAACACAAAATTAACAAAAAAAAGTCAAGTGATTTCAATAGGAACTCGGGCGCTCGCCTCGGTGCTCGGGCGAGGCGAGGCGAGGCGAGGCCCGAGCGCCTCGCTTCATGTCCAAGCGCCTCGCTTCCAAGAGGCACTGCCTGGGCGCTCGCCCGAGCCTAGGTGTCGGGCACTTTGGGCAAGCGCCTGGGTTAAACTAGGTGACCGAACCAGATTTTTAGGTCTGGTTGGTCTCTGGTGCTTTAGTTGGTTCAATCAAACCAACTAAATCACCGATATCAGGCTCCCTCTTGCGATTTCCCTGACTTCCCCAACCCTAACACATGATTTTGCCGTCGTGCTTTCTTCTCCGTTGTCGCTGCCACTGCCATTGTCGTTGCTCGCCGCTACTGTCGCTACTCCCCGCTGCCACAATCGCTCCCACTCCCGTTGTCGCTCGCCGCTCCCGCTCGAGCTACGATTGTCGCTTACTACCACTGCCGTTGCCTGAGCAGCCTCGGTCTTCTCACACTCTTCTCACTATACTGTTAACAATATATTAATAGTATACTGCTAACTGTATACTAATAATAGTATTTTTATTTACTATATTAATATTATATTATTTTGATTTTAATACTATTAATTTTTATTTATTTAATAGTATTTTTATTTAAAAAATAAAAATATACTATTATGATTTATTTATTTATTATGATTTTGTACCCGATTTTTTAATTTAATAGCATATTTTTTTATTTAAATAATTATATATATTAATTATATTATATATTTTTATATTTTAGCATCTCGCTTCGCTCGGGCGAGCGCTTAGGCGAGCACCTAGCGCCTTGGTCGTTTTTTGACCTTAGTGCCTTTTGGCACCTAGCACTTTTTAAATCACAGAAAAAAATATAAGCCTAATGTTTAAGGAAAATCATTGCTTTCAGCCATATCAAGTAACAAAGAAAATCCAAAAAGCAACAGTTCATTTGTTGATAAATACATGAGAATAAAATCAATACCTTCATAAAGTCTTCCAACAAAAGTGGCGAGTCTCTTGAGTAACCAGCTTCCTTCAAAACCTGGCTTAAGACTATCTGCAAGAAGTTAAATGGGAGTACAACAACTCAGATAGTTCTATGTACACTATCACGAAGATGCACTTCTGCAACAATGTTTGTCAGAAAGTAAATCAATATTACAATTCAAGGACAGCTTTCCCTTGACTATATTTTCTTACCAATGTTTGGTTAAGTTCACTCAGCTGAAAAACTGTAAGTAAACAACTCTCACTTTGAATTCAGTTTTCAGATTAGAATAACTATCAGAAGCAACTGAAACAACATACAAAGGAATGTAATAAATACTTATATAGTAATATTAGCATCCATATTCAAACTGTAATACACCATGTGCTAAAAAACCTTCATATTGTAATATTAGCATTTATATTCATAACGTAATACAAAGGAATGTAATACATGCATAAGTTTGAAAAAGTTCATCATGAATATATCAAGATCAACCATTTTTAGACGGTGAAGAGATATCCGAGAACAATTTGTACACCTAGATAGTAAATCTTCGATATGAGGTGAACAGTACAGTCAGGGCCACTATTTTAATTACTGTCCTTTGAAGAGAGGATCAACATGAACATAGTTACATATATTTACCAAATGCAAAATGATCTTTTAACATCAAGGAAAAAAGTCAATGGAAACCTTCATATTCCATTGGACCAAATGCGTATGCATGTGCTCCTATCGATTTGCGATGTCAATCTCTCTACGATGTTAATTGATATGGATAACAAATAGTTCATGAAACTTGATGCAAAATAAGGTTGGCACAGCAATCCAAATGATGCATTGTATCAATTTTTAGGCTTAATATTGCTATGGTGCTAGTTTCGGACCCTAATTCCTATATGATGTACAAGAAGCTGTGCATGAGCAACATGCAACTATGTGAGACATGTCCCATGTTCGAGGCCTAGCTCACTCCAACAAGGTCCATCAAAGATTGGTACTCCTTTAGAATCAAAGATGGGAGTCTAGGGATTCCTATCAAACTAAGGGAAGGAGCCTCCAACACCTCCCAAGATGTGGATAGGGGTAGAGATCCACCCCTTCATTGCATGGAGGCCTGGATGGTTCAGTCATCAAATCCACAATAACCAGCCCAGAGAGGAAAGGGAAAGAGCAGCAGCAACAGGAATACCAGTTCACTTTTGGGAGGGTTGTTAGTTTATAGCCTATTTCTATGTAATAAAAAGAGGTTATATATCAATTTACTACTTAGTTAGATCAGGATTTTGCACACTAGTAGCCCTAAAAATAGACATGCTTATAAACATCTAGGCACATGCTTGGATTACTGTTTTTCTTAATGCATATATTGCAAGGTTGGGATCCCTTTCATCAATCATCTGCTTGCAACTTCCTGTAGGGTTGATTGACAAAAGGATCTCATGAACATCAAATTAAACAACATAATAGGACGGCAGCACTACAAAATCACAAAATAGGGGAACTAATGACGAAATCTTTAAATGGATCTAACCTCTCTCTGCTCCTCGGACATGAACGACCCCGTCAAGTCACCAAGCACCTCCATCAAGTCCTTGAATGTAACTCTCCCCTTACCATCAACGTCATACACCTTAAAGATCACTGCAGACATCAAAATGCAACAAAAAACCACTGAATTCAATGACATGCAGTCCCCCGACACAACAATTTAAGGCGACGATTACTTACATTCGATCTTCTGCGGGACGGTGGCTAGCGGGCTGAAGGCCGACAGGAAGGCGACGAACACCTTGAAGTTCAACCCATCGACCATCTTGAGCAGCCTCTGCATAAACAACGACAAACTTATATAGAACACGTAGACCAACAAACCAAAGGCGGATTGCGGAGGCAGAAGCGAACTTGAGAGAGGGGGTTGAGGGAGAACTCGGGGATAGAGAGGAACTCATCAGAGGAGATGAAGCCCTTGGCGCTGCGATCAAGCTGGCAGAAGCGATTGTATAGGGCAACGATCTCCTGCTGCGAGACTGGCACACAAGCAAGAACAACAAACAATCGATCAAATTCTTGGTCTCATTGCTACCGTTTGTTGGCAAAATAGGTCGAAGAGCAGAGGGAGTGGAGGATACAGAGGTAGTGGCAGTGCTCTTGGACTTCCTCGATGTCGTACTGGGTGAGCATGGAAGAGGCGTTCCCCATTTGTTTCAGGATTCACCTCCTCCCCTTTCTCTCTCTCTCTCTCTCTCTCTCTCTCTCTCGCGGTCGGTGCGGCGAGCGAAACGGAATAGCGGGTTTAAAAGGGGACGTGAAGGTAGGAAGAGAGGAGACGAGGAGAGGGATCGTTGGAGCCGATCACGATGGCAATCAATCAAGGGAACACCTCGACGGAACCGTCCGTCGAAATCACAATGCGGCCAGGGGATACGGTGAAGACGGATGATGTGTGGTTTAGGGTTAACCAGAGCTAAGCTAAGCTAAGCAGTTGGTTAGTGCATTGGTTTTATTTACCTACATTGAGATCCTACTGAAAGAATAATAATATAATAAAAGGGTGTTTCGAGACCGATGCTCCAACATTCTTTATGAACCCGCGGAACAGCCCCTCGCTTCTCAGATATGTCGTCGGGCCCACTGCTTCGTCCGTTACCTGCTTTATATATTGAATGTCGAAAGGTGGGTAAGGTTTGTTGGGTGATCGCCTGTTTCATGATTTGCCGATATCTCGATCTATCTATTCTGCTTGCACATCACATAGTTCCTTCATCAATCTTCGCTGATCGAAGGCTTTCACAAGCTGTAGATAGTTTAATGAATGGAGTCCCTTTCCCTCGACAAATCTCCCGCGTGCCCAAAAACATACAATCACATCAATGAGTTCTCAGCTAAAAACCAAGACCCCCAATTGGGGATTGCTCCCACCAAGGAGCCACTCGAATTCACCTTATGTCATCCTCGTGCAGGCTTAACCCAACTGACAGTGATTTGAAGAAAATTCTGACTTGAAAATTGTTTCATTGCTGACTTTTCAGACTGGCAAAAAAATTATATCTCCCATTATGCTAAATTCAAAAAAACTAAAACTGGACTCCAAATTTATTTTCATATAAATTAAAAACACTCTTGCTAAATGAACACTGAAAAAAGGAAAAAAAATAAACTCCAACGAGTCCAAATCTTGTCTACAAGTAGAAACAATACCAATATTAGCTAAATTAAATATTCAATAGTAGTGGATAATATGCGGAGAAGTAATTTTCACTAAAAATATAAAACTCTAGGAGGAGCAAGGATTTTTTTAATTTTTTTTAATTTAAAACAACAAAGTAAATTCTGACATATTAAAGGATGAGATATACATATGTAGATTTGAAAAATCTAACTGGACTTTAGATTCAGGCTTCTATATTTTCTAATCTTCATAGGGGATAAAAATGAAACATAAAATCAACAAACTGAGGAGGTACAACAAGTTTATATTCCAGCTACCATTAATTATATAGCAATGGGATTTACAAAAATTAGCTTAAATATCAAAATACTAGTTATCAAACATTTTACTTATATACTCCCCAATATCAATTAGTTGAAAAAAAATCATATACTTCAAGTAAATTCTTTAGTTAGATGAATGTTATGCACCCCTAAATCTCCTAAATTTTTGGAAAAATATCTGTCTCAACTAAACAGATGAAGGCCCCTTTCCTACAAAAGAAAATTTCTGATAATTCTTTTAATTCTATAAAAGATAATATAAGGCATTGGATCAATAGATTATAAATTGGAGGTAAAACAGAATTAATAAAAGTGATATGGACCGCTTGAGACATGTATGTTGTCTTCCAACCACTTAACTTTGATGATGTCATTAAAGACAAACACATGATGTGATATAAAGTGAAATAAATTTTTGTATATGAACAAATACTAGCATGCTATAATATACAATGGAATTAAATGAAATCACAATCAAATAGAACACCAAGATATACGTGGAAAACCCCTCCAATGTGAAGGGTAAAAATCACGGGACAAACTAGAGATAATTCACTATAAGAATAATAAATATACAAATCTTAATCTCTTGCCCAAAACCCTAGTAACAATCATAAGAGAATAACTAGGATATCAGGATCACGTCACTGTGCACAAAATTATAAATTCTCCCTAAGAAATCACAATAAGAATCTACTATAGATTTGATCTAACAGGATATGAGAACAATGCTAGATGATTGAGAACAGTCTCTCTGCATTGTCCTTGTTTTCTTCTCTTTCTTTCTTCTTGGATTTCTATTTTTTTCTCCTTCTTTTTGCTGCTACCAAGATGTGCCCTGCTGCCCTCGTTGTTATCATTTTTATGCTTATTTTCGTTGCCACTACACCACCCCTTAATATGAATTAGGTTTAGATTAAGAGGGGGTGAGCTGTGGGCTGTCAGCCCAACAACACAAGCATTCTAGAATGAGCAATCAAGGTCCCATGTATTTAAATGAAAACTTATCTTCTTTAATTTTAAGATAGTGGTAAGTATCCTGCCTCTTATCCTGCTAGTGTGTTTAGGAAAAAATATTTTAATTTTTAATAGATTTAATCTCTAGTTAGTCAGTCCCTCGTATACCTTAAAAACATCTAAGACAACTTGACAGGAGCATTTGTTGACTTGAAAGTAAAGTAGAATATCATCAGAGACACTACATTGGTATTTAAGAAGGAAGGAGATCAGTCTATCATAATCATATACTTGATTTTGAAGGTGAGTAAGAAGTCCGGAGCTAAAATATAAATATAGGATAAAGAGAATCCCCCTTGTTAGATGTCTCTATAAGATTTAAAGCACCACCGTGAAGGATCATTATTAATTAAACAAGCAAATTCTGAATCCGAGAAATAAACTTATCAGGAATGTTAAAACCTTTCAAGGCATTAATGATCACATCCCAAGACAATGATCGTAAGCCTTTTTCCAT
This sequence comes from Musa acuminata AAA Group, assembly GCF_036884655.1. Classification (NCBI taxonomy): domain Eukaryota; kingdom Viridiplantae; phylum Streptophyta; class Magnoliopsida; order Zingiberales; family Musaceae; genus Musa; species Musa acuminata. The sequence continues at coordinate 34,008,761 of NC_088355.1, forward strand.
TTCTACTTTGATAATGATATATGGGTTTTTAATCTTAAAATTAAAAATAGTATTGATAATTTCTTACATGATCAAAATATTATCTTGAAACCTCGTAACATATATATATATATATATATATATATATATATATATATATATATATATATATATATATATATATATTTTGCTCCTTAGATATCATTATAGAAAAAAAAGGCTTTTAGCATATAGCAAGAACCTTAGTCAAAATTCTACCATCGATATTACATAAGCAGATAGGGCGAAAGTCTTTAATGCAAAAGAGATTATGACATTTAAGAATAAAAACTAAGTATAGGCCCAATCCTTCGAGAGGTTATTAAAAGTCTGAAAATCATATAATTTAGATATAAGAAGATCAAATATAGTTTGTCAGTATCTTTATGGAATTCTACTGTATAACCATCTAGTCTAAGACTCTCGTTGTTCCCAAGAGAATAAATCCATCCCAAGCCTCTTACCTTTAAAAGGGGGTGATAAGAAAGAAGAGCTACCGAAATGCAACACCTCCAATGGAGAGATGTTCTAAAGGGAATGATAAAAATAGCATTAATAATATCACACGGGTATTTAGCATTAATAATATTAACCTTAACACATTGAAAATTATGAACTCTCTTTCTAATGTTGATGAGATATGATAGTATTTAGTATTTTGATCATTATTAAAAATTCATTTATTTTTGGCTAAGGCCTAATATTTGAAGTTGTTTAAGAGTGGCGTAGAATAAGGTTGTATAAACAAGACAAATGAATCCTTTCGAAGTTAAAAAGCCATAAGAGGAGTCCTTGGTCTCAAGATCTCTAATCTCTTATTCCACCATAGCCACCTTATCCTTAAGACAATCGAGATGAGTTCAATTTTATTTAAGCAAAATGGCTCTAAGAGCTTTAAGATTAGAAGCATAAATAAAATCATAACTAAATCTAAATATATATCCTATGAATACTGAGATATAAGAAGACTGTGACCAAGCTCTATGATAGAGATATCCATCATTGGAGAATTCAACTAGGAGACTTGGTGCTCCACAAGATTGAGATAAGTGACCCGATTTGATTATGAAAAAAGTTAATATCAAACTAAGAAGGATCATACCGAGTCATCAAAGTTGTTTGAGATGGGACATATCGTCTTAGGATAATATAAAGTGTGGTATTATAACATAACACATCTCAAACTTAAAGAAGTTTTATTCTTGAGACCCCCCTTAATGTTCAGTCGAAGTACACTTCGAACTTGCAAAGTACATCCTAGGCATACTAATAATGCATAACGGAAAAGTACTACTTCATTACTCCAAAAAGCATTACATTTGATAAATTGGATCTCCATAATCAAAATAAGGTATCAACCTATAAGAAAAAAAGAGAACTAGGAACCAACATCACAACTTCAAAAGCAGTTAGGTGACAGATCAAGCATCCGAACAAGGCAGCAAGTCAGGTTATCATCAAAAGGAATTTTACTTTCTATTTAGATATTTTGGTCCTTAAGGTAGTCAATGAATGGATCCTTCTCAGGCTCTAACTTGGGATACCTTGCGTTAAAGTAGGCTAAGGCGATCAGGTATCCAAACTTGTATGAGGCAACCGCTGACCTCTCCAACCCCTTTCTAAGTCCCATAGATGACTTGTAAGCGACAGTTGTCTCCTCCTAATGCCTTGGCACATTACCCCGCTCGGCCTCTAGCATCTCCCTTAGCTCCCATGCTTGATCCTCTACTATAGTAGCCTTTCCTTCGAGTTCTGAGTTATGCACCTTCGTTAAGTCCAATTCTTAGACAAGCCCCAACAACTCAGCCTCCATAACTTGATTTCTATCTCAGACCTCCTTCAATTGTTTAGCAAGGGTAGCAAGTCCTTGCTCTGCTTCTTCTAGCTTTCATGTTAACTCAGCCCTCCGAGCCTTTAACTTAGTAATGGTAGTGGTAGAAGGGTCAACTCTCACCGTCTTTAACTTCTTGACCTCTGCCCAAAGGTCATCATTTTCTTAGGCCTACTAGTCAATAATAATACCAACATCTCATACCCCATCAAGCAAGGCCATCATGTCATGTAATGATGGTGCTACAAAAGCTAAAATAGGTGGTTAAACAATAAAAAGAAAAAAAGAAAGCCAACTATTACCTTGTTTACCAATAATTCATTGCGATAGTCTCCGTCAAGCAACACCTCCGAGGGGGAGAGATAAATATGTTTTCTCACCCTTGGGCATAGGGATCCTCGACAATATTACATTGAGGCTTCACCGTCGCCCCATACCTTTTGCCCCTCCTACAAGCCCTCTTATCTCAGCTGCAATAGTGTACTCAGGGTTGGGTCAAGCAGATCAGTTGTTGTCAAAGCTGCGAAAGGGCAGGGCTTCCACTTGCATAGGTTAACCATCGACTTTGGCCTATCCTCACCTTATCCTAAGGGAAGCCTTGATTGAGTTCTTGGGCCCCTTTGAAAGCTCTTGCACTGTTAAAATGAGACTTCCACCTATGGTTGGCTCCTTCGACCCCTCCCCCTCAAGGGATGGGATGCTCTCTACTAATCATAGGTGCTGTGCAAATGAATCACGTGAGTGATGACATATGTGATATGATATATACTCTTTTTTATTATTATATATTTAATTTTTTTTTTACTTTATGTTACTTGTTACATATATTGTGATGTTCATGGATCTATGTAATGAGAATTGGATTACGATAAGATCATAATAATGAGACTGATTTACTTTTAAAACATACCTTAAATAATCCCGATCGTAGGTCACTCAAGAGTGATATAGAGATAACTGAATAGACTGGTATATTATATACACATCTATATGATGGAGGCGATTAGTCTCATAGTTGCTCGTGTAGAGACACTAAGGATACAGTGCAGGTGCTCATTGGAGAATGAGTTTATTGATCCATACACTCACAGAATGTTGAATGGTTGATGATACATCATTGTTAGATAGTAATTCTATTGTCCCAATGGTGTATCTAGTCTTTAAATTTGAGATATCAAGAATGTCCTATATAAGTACTCCACTCTTTAATACCAGACTTATAAACCTGAAAGTTTTAGATCTAGTATAATCAATCATTAGGAGTGACAGCCAACCTTACGAGAGCTATTGGGTGTTAATATAAGATTATCCACTTTCAGTATCATAAGAGGAATATCCTATGTATTCTTGCTCAGAAAAATCCTTAGCCAAGATCATTCGGATTGAGAAAGAAAGAGTTCTCCAAGAGAATCTAATTAAAGCAAGGCTCGAGTAGAAAACGTATGGGCTTGATAACACCATGCTCGGAATAGGTCTCTAAGATATTAGATAGATGAGAAACTATAAATGCATGATAATTAAGGACAAACAGGTCCAATGAATTAGATTCCTTGTTTCATCTAGGGACTGCGATGTAGTGACCTAGTACATGCTAGTCATAGGTGCCCTACAAGCCAATCACATAAGTGATGACACATATGACTTGACACGTAGTCTTTTTTATTTATTATTATATTTTTAGTATTTATCACTTTATATTGATTGTTACTTGAATATATTGTGATGCCCATGAGTCTATGCAATGTGAATTAGATTGTGATGAGATCACAATAATAAGACTAATTCACCTTTAAACATAAATCCTAAAGAATCTCAGTCATAGTTTACTCAAGAGGGATATTGAGATAATCGGACAAACTAGTGTGTAGTATACCCGTGCATATGATGGATGGAGCTGGTCTTATAGCTGCTCGTGTTGGGATACTAAGGATATAGTACGGGTGCTTATTAGGAAATGAGTTCACTGATTGATCCGCTTATAAAATACTAGATGATTGATGATGCCTTATTGTCAAACAGTGATTTCGTAGTCTTAGTGGTGTACCTGGTTCTTAGACTTGAGATACCAAGGATATCCTATATGAGTGCTCTACTCTTTGATACTAGACTTATAGGTTTGGATGTTTCAGATCTAGCATAACTGATTATCGAGAGTGGTAGCCAACCTTACGAGGACTATTGAGTATCAATAAAGGATCATCTACTCTTTGTGTCATGAGAGGAATATCTCATGCATTCTTGGTCAGACAAATCTCTAGCCAAGGTCATTCAAATTGAGAGAGAAAGAGTTCTTCGGGAGAATCTGATTAGATCAAGACTCGATTAGAAATCGAATGAGTCTGACAGCACCATGCCCGGTATACGGTCTCTGAGATATTAGATGGATGAGGGACTATAGGTATATGGTAGCTGAGTATAGATATATCAAATGGATTGGATTCCCCTGTATCATTTGGGGATTACAACATAGTGGCCTAGTACGTCCACAATTGATGAGTCGAGTGAATTATTATGGAGATAATAATTCACTGAGCTAAAAGGAGTTCTGACATATATGACTCATGACTAGCTCGATATTGGGCCTAAAGGATCATGCATATATGGTAGGCATTGCGATGAGTAGAGATTTAGATATGTGATATCCATCGGAGCCCCTATCTTATTGAATATCCAATAAGCCCATGAATTATTGAATCCTGTAGGTGAGATTCAATAAGAGCTCATGAGAGATTATTGGATAGATCCATTAATCTAAGAGGTTTGGATAGTTGGATGGAGATCCAATACCCAATAGAGGAGGTTTCATTAGGGTTAAGTTGACAGGGGACCTTTATAAATAGGAGAGAACTAATGGTTCATTGGCCAGAGCCTTTTGGTTTGTCTTTCCTATTCTCTTCCTCAAAGTAGGCTTGGAGTTTTGAGGAGTGTCATCATAGCCCTACTACATAGATCATTGCTAGAGAGGAGGACACTTGACCTCCTTCACCCTTTCTTAAAGATCTATAGGGATTTAGGAATATATGATCTCCCTAGGTAACACAATCTATCTTATACGCAGTTTTAAGTTTCATGGATTTTTATGCATCAATCTTCGCATGACGATGAACATATATTTGGGAATTTGAGGATTTTATTTTTCTGTTCTTCTACTGCGTATGTGTCGTCGCCCCCAAGATTTCCCAATAGTACGTCCGTAGTTAATGAGTCGAGTGAATTATTATAGATATGATAATATATTGAGCCAGAAGAAGTTCTAATAGGTATGACTCACGTTCAGCTTAATATTGAGCTTAGAGTGTCACACAGATATGGTAAGTATTGCAACAATTAGAGATTCATATATAAAATATCCGTTGGAGCTCCTATCTTATTGGATATTCAATAAGCCTCTGAATTATTGGATCCTATGGAGGAGATCCAATAAGAATCAATTAGAGATTATTGGGTAGAGATCTACTAATCTAAAAGATTTGGGTAGTTGGATAAATATCTAATATTCAATAGGATAAGATCAATTAGGATAAGATGATAAGGGACCTCTATAAATATGAGGAAACCAAAGGGTAGCTAGACCTCATTTTGGCTATCACATCCTATTCTTCTTTCTTCATCTCCTCCTTAGCTTGGAAAAGAGGATTGTACAACGATTTGAGAAGCATCTTCACAGCCCCTGCCATATGGATCATCGCTAAAGAGGAGGACAATTGACCTCCATCCTCTCCCACAGATCTACAGGTTTTCAGGGATATACGATATCTCTCGGTAACATATCTTTCTTATGTGTAGTTTTCAGTTTTGTGGGTTTTTGCATACTAATCTTCATATTGTGATGAAACGTTTTTTTCTACAGAAAATTCTAAGATTTTATTTACTATTCTTTTATTGCATATATAATGTTGTCTTAGATTTCCTAACACTCTCTTCACGATGACCTTGTACTTTTTCTTCAATCAATTGATGTTAGCGTGATGGTCAGGCTGAGTCGAACCCAACTCCTTGGACAATACCTCATAGATAAAGGTTGGGACTACCAAGGTAGTCATCATACTTGAATATGAGTCGTGCCCCAGTTTTTTCAAAGAATACAGGTTTATATATGCAAAAAGGGCTAATATAATGAAATTATAGAAAATTAAATAGGGAAGTGGTGAATGCTAATTATAAGTGTCATGCAAGCCAATGAGAATATATAGTGATGTCCATGGATCTGTGCAATAGGAATCAGATTGTGATGAGATTACGATAATGCGACCGATTTACCTTTAAACATATATCCTAAATAATTCTGATCATAGGTTACTCGAGAGGGACATAGAAATAATCGGACATACTTGTGTATTGTATATTTGTCCATATGATTGAAGCAATTGGTCCCATAGCTACTCATGTGGGGATACTAGGGATACAATGCAGGTGCTCATTAGAGAATGACTTCGTTGATTGATTTGCTTACGGAATGTTGGATAGTTAATGATACCTTATAATCAAACAGTGATTTCATCATCCTAATAATATACTTAGTCCTTAGACTTGAGAAATCAAGGATGTCCTGTATGAGTACTCCACTCATTGATATCGAACTTATAGATTTTGAAGTTTCAAATCTAGTACAACCGGTCATTAGGAGTAGTCGCTAACCCTACGAAAGCTATTGAGTATCGATAGAGGATCATCCGCTCTTGGTATCATGAGAGGAATATTCTATGTTCTTGCTCAGATAAATCCTTGGCCAAGGTTATTCTGATTGAAAGAGAAAGAGTTCTCGGGGAGAATCTAATCAGAGTGAGACTTGAGGAGAAATTGTATGGGTCTGACAGCACCATATTCGGTATACGATCTTTAGCATATTAGATGGATAAGGGACTATAGGTACACAGTAACTGAGGATAGATAGGTCCAAAAGATTGGATTTCTCTGTATCGTTTGAGGACTACAACATAGTGGCTCAGTACGTTTATAGTCGCTGAGTCGAGTAAATTATTATGGAGATAATAATTCACTAAGCCAGAATGAGTTCTAATATGAATGACTCATAGCCAGCTTGATATTAGGCCTAGAGGGTTATACACATATGTTAGGCATTGCGACAAGTAAAGGTTCGGATATAAGATATATGTCGGAGCCCCTATCTTATTAAATATCCAATAAGCCCTTGGATCTCATGGATGCCACATCTTATTCTCCGCTCCCCTTCTCCTCTTCAGATAGCAGGTATGAAGATTTAGGTAGTGATTTAAGGAGCATCATCATAGCCATGCTGTGTGGATCACTACTAAAGATTAGGGCACTTGAAGTCTTTCATCCAATCCCACAGATCTGTAGGAATTTAGGGATATACGATCTACCTAAGTAAAGCACTATCTCACACATAGATTTAATTTTTTTTGTGGATTTTTACATACTAATGTTCATACAAAAACGAATACATTTTTGAAAATTTTAGGATTTTTGTTTTATGTTCTTCTATTGTGCATATGATATCACCCCTAGATTTTCCCAATAGTGAAAGGTTTTGGTCATACCTCGAAAAGCCAAACTAAGATCCACATTAATTAGTCATTCCTCATCTATCTTCTAAATGGCCTCGAATGAGGAGAGTATATCTCTCAATTGAAGCACATGGTCCCCCTTCTCGTCCGATAGTAGGAGAGGAGTATTATCAATAGAGTGTGCCGACCAAATAAGGTTAAACCCCCAATTCTAGCCTAGACTTACAAAAAAGAAATGATCCTTCTAACCTTTATTATTCGAGGGAGCACCACCAACTTTAAAGCCTCTCTTGAGTAACCAAGTTATAAATGTTTTTCCCTTTACATAATCGAAAGTAAGCTATAAAAGGCTTATGGGTTGAGAAGATAATGGCACAATTATACTTTTTGATGAACACTACTAGATAGTGCCAAGATCTAGGCACCATTTGAGACAACGATATGCCCCACCATTCAAGGTAAGACACTATCACTAGGTGGAGTCCCACCTTAAGGGCGTCGTAAGACAAACACAAAGATCCGAGCACTAGACCATATATACACTAGCTGAGACAAGGAGCTTGCAGCTTGAACTCGATCGAGATATAATATTTGACTCATAAGCGCTCTAAGAGTCGAGCGTTCACTACCAAGTCATAGTCATTCAAACTCTTCATCGACTTTAAATCCTAAAGAATCCTAAGGTTTATGAGAGTTAACCCCCCTTGATGAGGGAGAGGACGAGACCTATTTTGCCCTTAAATTATTGGAAGACAAGGTATGGACCTCAACCAACTAGCAGTTGGTGGATTGGGAAGAACTTGTGTGAGAGGGGAGAGATATTCAGACCTGAGGTACAAAAGTCGGATAGTGGATAACTTAAGGATTGACTAGTCATTTGGAACTAGTGTCGAGAAAGAAGTTTCCAAAATGTTAGGGCTCGAGTAGTGGAATAAGCAAGCATTAAACAAACTAAGGAGTTTTATAAATAGGGGATGACCTCTCTCCTCCCACGATTGGCATGTGTCCTTTCAAGACCATATCGAATGGACACTCCCCCACTACTAAGGCCTCAATCGAGGAAGATATAAGAAAATCTTTCTCTCTCCCCCACTGCTGAGGTGTTAATTGAGGAAGGTATAAAGAAATCTCTCTCTCTCTCTCTCTCTCTCTCCTTCGCTACTAAGGTGCTATCGAGGAGGATGTGAAGAAGATACGCTCTCTCTCCTCCTACTATATATGTTGATCGGGGAAAGCAAACACTCCTCTCCTATGATAAAGTCACCCTCTGCAATTAAGTCAAGTGTCCCCTCAGGACAATTCCAAAGAGACACATGAGTCGAGAAGACCTGACTCATACCAAAAGATTTGCTATTGCAGAAGCATAAGGCAAAATGCGCTTGAGATATATGAGTTGAGAAGACTCGACCCATGTGAAGAGAAATATGTTATAACAGATGATCATGCCAAGTGGTGCTTGAGGCGCATGAGTCAAGAAAAATCTAACTCGCGCCAAACGAAATTTATTATAGTAAAGACATGAGGTGAAATGCGCCCAAGATGCATAAGTCGGAAAGACCCAACTTATGTGAAGAGAAACCTACTATGATGGAGGATCGGGCCAAATGGTGCCTAAGGTGCATGAGTCGAGAAAAATCTTATCTACACTAAGTGAAATCTACCACGACAGATGTGAAAGGCCTAATATGCCCGAGACACCTAATTCGAAAAAACTCAACCCGTAGGATGAGATCTCGAATGGTCCCATGTTGTAAAAATCAAATGACTCTCTTGGAACCCAAGAGCCCAAAGCATGCCTTCGAGGGGGGACAAATGATAGAAAATATATAATCAAACTAGCCATCACCCACCACATAAGGCCTATGGGGAAAAAAAAAGTCCAAACGACCTAAGAGTCGATTTCTCGTGTGGATAGGAGTCTAAGAGGCAATTTGGGTCAGTTATCGAACTACCTCCACTGCAAAATATTCCCAAGAGTCTAGAGGTATCTCGAGTCGATTACCAAATTACCTCCCCTCTAAAATATTTATAGGAATATTCTTATGAGTCCAAGGAAAAGCTCAAGAGAGTTACTATAACATCCCTCATTTTTAAAAAAAATTATAAGGACTTATTTGTAATATATGGACCTAAATGTAAATATTAAAAATATGATATGATTACAAAAGATTCATATTAAGTTAAAAAAAATGATGGACATGTGTCACTAGCTAACCTAAGGTTGGCGTCACCTATATTTGTTCTAAGGATGACACATAGACTTCTTTCATGCATGCTTGTCACATTGTCATCCTTGTATTAGCCAAACCTAAGTAATTAGATAAGAGATTAAAGAAAAATTTAACAAAGTAGGGATACTTGTTGCAGCTAACATGGGTTTAAGAGGAGAAGAGAAGAAGAATTGAAGTAGAAGAATGTGAAGAAGCTTTGCGTTGCTTGAGGTTTTACATCAATTCCCCACATTTGAGAATCAAAATTTTCCAAAGCAAGTGTTCTAACCCCTTCCTACAGAAATCTTGATCTCTGATTTTATTTTAATTCTGAAAACTTTGAAAGATTTTGGCTTCATACTTGATATTTCTATTGTTTGAAAATAAAATTATGAATCTAGAATTTTTTAAGATTTGACCTTCTGAATTGTTCTAGTCATAACTTTCTACATAAATTCTTGATTTTAGAAAATCTAACTTCATCCAAAAATGAACTCATAGATCTTTCTTTTAATACTAAGATCGATAAATTTGGAGTCTATTTACCTACTGAAACTGTTATTTTAATTGACCCTATGAAATCTATAAAATAGTGACTATCGGTTTTGACCTTTTAGTACTCTCCTATAACTTTCTGTTGAAAACTCTGATTTATATGAAATATAATTTATTGGAAACTAGACTCATAAACCTTTCTTAGTATATCTAATTTGAATAATTTGGAGTATAAATTCCTATTAAATCATCTATTCCAATCAACTCTATTAATTATATAAAATAGAGATAATATTCTCTGACATTTAGTTACTAAATTATTTATAACTCCTTGTTGGAGACTCCTATTCATACAAGACATTATTTATCTAAAACTAGATTAATACATCTATCGAATGAATCTTATTTTGTATAGATTAGAGTATAATTAATTATCCAAATAATTCATGCAATATGCCTCTCAAATTATATTAGAATCAAGTTTTGATTGATTTTGCATATTCTTGTTTCATCTATTTGGAAATTGATTTCAGCCAACATCCTTACTTCAATTGAGCTTTACATTATTACTTTGAATTTATGTATACTCTTATCCTTCAATTATTTGTATATATGAATATGTTATGAAAAATTCATGTTTGTATCGTAATGTTTCGTATAGGCACGTGCATGATATTGTTCCGCATGTGTTTATGATATGTCCCAATTTATTATTCATAATATCCTTTTATACTTTGATGTTTGTAGAATAAATGTGAACTTTTATCAGAAATAGTAAAAGGAGTTATGCTTAGAGCCCGCGATGCTTTGTTGGCCCCCTATGACTTCACTCAAACGTGGGTGGATGGAGCTCCCAAACATGGAAGACTTATGTTTAGTGGTCATTCAAAAATGAATGCATCATATTATATTATGATTGCACTTCACTATCTGTGTTTGATATGATATCCAGAGCTTTGTTTATATGCTTCTATATATGCTTTGGATAAGAATAAAATGTATACAACGTCATATACAATGTTTAAGCTTTTGTTTCGTATTTATCCTTTGATATGTTTTGAAATATTTTATTTGTTATTAATATGCTTATTAATATGCTCCGAAACATTACATACACCCTTGATATGCTCTAAAATGATTCATATGCCATTGATATGCTCCAAAATATTTCATATGTCATTGATATGCTCTGAAACATTTCATACATTATTGATATGTTCTGAAATGTTTCATTTGTTATTGATATGCTTCGAAACATTTCATACGTAATTGATATGTTCCAAAATATTTCATTTGTTATTGATATACTCTGAAATATTTCATACATCCTTGATATGCTCCGAAATACTTCATATTCCATTGATATGCTCTATAACATTTCATACGTCATTGATATGCTCTGAAATGCTTTCTATGCCACTGATATACTCCGAAATGCTTCATATGCCATTGATATATTATGAAGCATTTCATCTGCCATTGATATATTTTGAAATATTTCATCTGCCATTGATATGCTCTGAAATACTTCATATACCATTAATATGTTCCGAAGCATTTCATCCAACATTGATATATTCCGAAATGTTTCATTCGTCATTGATATGCTCTGAAATGCTTCATATGTTATTGATATACTCCGTAATATTTCATATATTATTGATATGTTCTGAAATATTTCATTTGTTATTGATATGCTCTGAAACATTTCATATATCCTTGATATGCTCCGAAATGCTTTATATTTCATTGATATTCTCCGTAACATTTCATACCCCCATTGATATGCTCCAAAATGCTTCCTATACTATTGATATACTCCGAAATACTTCATATGCTATTAATATATTCCAAAACATTTCATATGCTATTGATATATTTCGAAATGTTTCATCTATCATTGATATGATCCAAAATATTTCTTATATCATTGATATGTTCCGAAACATTTCATACGCCATTGATATACCTTGAAATGCTCCTTACATCAATGATTTGCTCCAACTAATCTTTACTCAAATGTTATGAACAAAACATGCTTCGAGTGAGATGACTATGTAATTATGCATTTATTAAGTGGCTATCTATAAACTCTTATATCCCTACTTTATATTTGGTATCTTATTTGTTTGAAATTGTCCTCTTTCTTCATGGATATGTTAATTGCTTGCTGAGCTCTATATACTCACCCTGTTACTATATAAATTTTTTAAGATGGCTTGTTGCTCGCTAGAATGTTTATATTAGGTTGAGGCAGTGGAAAACTAGAAGATTTTGGGTAAAACTTTAGTGGATGATATGTTTTTATTGTATAAGTACACTTAATGTCTAATGAAATGTTGATGGTAAATCTAAACTATGAGTTTTGTAAAAGTTTAAAAGACCTCTCATGTTAAGATTTTGGAGTGTTAAGTTAATTTGTGTAATGACATGAACATGTGGTAAATATTAGTTTTTATGATTATATAGAATCCTACACTTGTGGATTTATAAGGTGGTTCTTGTCTTGATGAGTTGGTTTCAAATTTTATGATTCATCAAGTGATGTAGTATATAAATTTAAACTACACATGTTTTATGAATTATGAAATTATAGATGTGAATGACTCGAATATTTTCTCAGTATCCTCAAACGTGTAATTGGATCCTGGAATGGAATATATTATTGAACTTTAATATTATCGATTTTGAGTTAGGTTCGTGCTTCATGAACATTATAATTCGAGGGGGGCGTGACAAACTACCTTCCCCATGGAATATTCATAAGAATATTCTCGAGAGTCCGAGGGATAACTTTGGATGATTACGAACTGCCTCCCTTATAAAATATTTGCATGAATATTCTTAAGAGTTAAGGGGGGGCAACTCGGATCGATTATAAATCGCCTTCCTTATAAAATTTATATAAGATATTTTATCTCCTTAAGATCAAGTATAAAAATGTGCCATCAACACTGGACGAAAGACTAAGGGCTAAAGATATAGACGCATTAGAACTAAACTCAAGAAGCTTATCTCAATTTTAATATTGTATAGGTAATCAAGGAAAAATATCTTTTTACTTTGGATGATCGTATGCATATGAATATGAACCACGCTCACAACAACATCAACGATATTTTTTTAATAAAATATAATATTATTTCATTTAAAGTTAGCTAAGCTCAAATTGTGGGTTTGACCAAATAAAAATGAGCCACATCAACTCCAGAGGCGGATGCGTAAACCGTTCGTAACATCGTACGTTGATGCAATACGGCAGTGACGCTACCAGTGGGTCCCGTTCCGGACGCAAGGTTCGAGTCTCCTCGAGTCATCTGCAGCATTCGCGTCTTTTCATCGTCACTCCGTCGTGAAAGGGACGCACGGGCAGAGAAAGCCACAATAAAAGTAGAAGGAAGCGGAGTGCGAAGGCGATTGCCGGGAAGATGCAAGAACTGAAGGCCGGGAGGCGGCCGCCGTGGGTGGGGCTGGCGGCGGCGGTATGGGTGCTGGTGGCAGCGGGCAACGCCTACACCTTCCCCCTCTACTCACCCTCCTTAAAATCCGTGCTGGGGTACAACCAGCAGCAGCTTACCATGCTCGGCGTCGCCAACGACATCGGCGAGAACTTCGGGCTGATCGCTGGCTTCGCTAGCAGCCGTTTCCGGCCGTGGCTTGTGCTGTTTGCTGGCGCCGCCTGCTGCTTCCTCGGCTTCGGTGTTCTCTGGCTCACCGTCACCCAGACCGTCACCGGATTGCCGTTTTGGACGGTGAGTCCATTTTCTCCTCTGCTACATGTCACATTTCTTGTTCATTACTTTGCTTCGGTATAATATGTTTTCGAAGCTTCTACTTTGTGCTTTTGATCTCAGAAGGAGATGAAATCTGCACGCCCTTCTTTCCCCAACTTATATTGGTTTCAGATCATTTTGAAGTCTTAGATTAATGCTTCACAAGGCTGATAGTGATTCTTTGGGCGAAGAATTGCTTCAGCTAACGCACATCAATTATATTTCATTTGCCTTTTTTGTATGTGAAAGTTGTTGTGGGAGAAATATATTAGGGTATCAGACCAAAGGTTGCTTGTGGCTAAAGAAAGCAGATATCGAGGTGATTTCGCTGAGATAAAGCTGCTTCTGGAGCGTCTGCTGTGAACGTTTACGGAAAGGGTTTGCCAAACTTTGCTTGCGGTGCGTTCCACGTTTGTCGCGTAAATGCTTGCTGTCTTCCTAATTTAGGGATTTCCTGTACCCCTGTTGAGCATCAAGCATTCAAACGTGTCCTTGCATCAAGGAAGGACATAGGCTATAAGTTTATGTTGCCATTATTGCTCTCTAGGATGTTGCCAGGCAAGTCTCTTTCGATTTGAACATGAACATATTAGCTGGGGCAATTTTAGGAATAATCAAGAATTTTAGGAGCCAATATAATCCTAGAGAGATGTCGGGCTCTTGGTCGGACAAAATTTTGATTGTTGATGGTAAGGTCTTTAAATCTAATTTCATCTTCATCATTTACTCCACAGACAAAAAAATAAAGTTGGAATAAATCTTCTCTCTCTCTTTTTTTTGGGTTGGAAAGAGTAAAAGAAAAGAAAATTAAGGTAAAGGTATTATTCCTCTCAACTATTGAAGTATGTTAGTACTAGCAGTGGGGCCCATATGTGTTGGGCCTATGATTTCACGAGAAAAATGTTGAGAGGGAATTCTACGTACCTAAACAGCATGTTTTCTGTGAGCGGGCCATATAATGATCGTGTCAGTACTCATTAAAAGGCATTTTGGCCCATATAATTTCCTGCCGTCTCTGCTCAGTAAGCCCTTAGAATGATGGCGATTTTTTTGTTTTTTACGATTGGATATTATATTCATCAAGGGAAATGCTATATGCTCCCTCTCATAAACGATATGGTTCTCTTTGATACTTTCTCTGTGACATCCACTGGCAGCAATCAACGAAGTCATTGGGACAACTTATGATAATTGTTGGTGAACTGCATTAATTATATGGACCGTGGTCATGTACTTGATGAATTTCTTTTTGTCAGAAAGATGATTATGTGGGATGTGTACTTGATATGCACTTTATCTTAGGTTTTGAATGATACTTGTAGGTGGATGCCGTTAGTTATATTTGGTTCACCTTCATGTAATTGGCAAAATATTTTTATTTCACAAAGTACTGTATTTTAGATAAACTATGTTTATAATAAGAAATTATCCTAGGGATGATTTTATGTGTACAATCGGAGAATTGTCCCACATCTTGAGCACAAGAATTCCCTACTAATAATTTTCTTCACTTGCATGTCTTTGCTACTAGCAATAGTTTGTGTAGGGCATAGAGTTTAGGATTGAGGGCAGAGATATTATCAAATTGCATGTTTGCCTACTTGGACATTTTTATTAATTTTGTGGGAATATAATGTACAAGAGGAACCCAATTATCTACTTTGAAGAGTAAAACTTGGAGAAAGTGTTCCCCGCCCTATGAAATTACGATCTGTGTCATAAAGGATTTAATGCAAGATATACTTTGTTAATATGATCGATTATTTCAGGATGTAAATACACATTTTTAATCTTCATTACAGCATCAAAAATTATCTTTTCGAACTTGTATTGGTTATGGCTTTTGTTGGTATCTTGTTTAATAGTTGCAGAGATGCATTTGATGCCTTAACTTATTATATGTCTCTCTATATGTACTTTAAGTAAGAAACAAAGATTTTACCATTCAATGAGGAGAGAAACCATTATATGTCAATTCTCAATATTCCAACAATATGGAAATAATCATTTTTCGTTCAAAATTATATCCCAACGTGAAACATTTGACCAACAACAATTCATGAAAAAGTACTGTTACTTCCGTTCTTATTAAAAAAATTTTAGGAACTGTTTATTTCCTTATCATCATCTATTGACCATTGAAAGATAGATGATGCTATTGTTTTCACTTGTGTTACATTACATATGCATCTTTCCAATCACTTCTATTATTATCCAAATAATCTATGTTCTTGAACTTGAAGTTGATAATCCCCTCTATTGCAGTGATCAATTATTGAATACATTGTTTATAAATGCATTGTCATTATTTTTCTTTATTTTCTGCCCAAAAGTTAGTTTTCACTTTTTGTTTTGACACTTCTCATCTTTTTCTCAGTTGTGGATTGCTTTATGTATTGGTACTAATAGCAGTGCATGGTTGGTCACGGGGGTGCTGGTAACCAACATGCGGAACTTCCCTCTTAGTAGAGGCACTGTTTCTGGCATTCTCAAAGGTTATGTTGGTCTTAGTTTATCAGTATTCACTGCATTGTACACTGGCATGCTTCATAGTTCATCGACAAATTTGTTGCTGTTTCTAGCCATTGGCCTGCCAGCTATATGCCTTGCAATGATGTGCACTGTTCGGCCTTGCACACCATCCCTAGAAGAAAACACGTCAGAACGTGGTCGCTTCCTGTTTATTCAAATTTCCAGCGTACTTCTTGGTCTTTACCTTCTCTCCTTTACAATCGCGAATAGTTATGTCTCACTGGGTGATGGCATTACCTGTTTGTTTTTTGGTATCATGGTGCTCTTCCTTCTAGCTCCCCTTGCCATCCCACTTAAGATGACCTTTTTTCCAGCTAATAATGAACAGACTGTTGCAAAAATCCCTTCTAGTGGTTCTTTAGACGATTTGTCCACCGGAGGTCAAGATAAAACAGAACCTTTGATTGCTACATCGTCAGCAAATAACCTGGGGAATGTGCAGGAGTCTGATGATGTTTCTGATGTGGAGATGCTCTTAGCTGTTGGGGAAGGAGCAGTTAAGAAGAAGAGGAGACCCAAGAGGGGAGATGATTTTGAATTACACGAAGCATTGATCAAAGCTGACTTCTGGCTCCTATTCATGGCCTTCTTTATTGGAGCTGGCTCAGGTGTCACGGTTCTGAATAACTTGGCTCAGATTGGGATTGCAGTTGGAGTTGATGACCCAACCATCTTATTGTGCCTTTTCAGTTTTGGCAATTTTCTTGGTCGTCTCGGTGGAGGTGCTGTTTCCGAGTATTTTGTCAGGTGATCCCTTTGTTCTCTCGATCTCTATTACTTGAGGAGAGTAATGTGGGTATTAAGTTGATGGGTTTTGTTCTTGTTGCAGGACAAGAATGCTTCCTCGGCCAATTTGGATGACATGCACACAAATAATCATGATTTTAGCATATCTTCTCTATGCTTTGGGGCTGAGTAGTACTCTAAATGCATCAACTGCAATGCTTGGCATCTGCTATGGGGTCCAAACTTCTGTCATGGTTCCAACGGTGTCCGAGCTGTTTGGTTTGAAGCATTTCGGAACTCTCTTCAACTTTATGTTGTTAGGGAATCCTCTCGGTGCGTTCTTGTTCTCAGGTCTTCTTGCAGGGTCCTTGTATGACAAAGAAGCCGCAAAACAGCACCCTCCCTTCCTGGATCATTCAAGCACTTCTTGCTTGGGGCCAAGCTGCTTTAGGGTCACATTCTTGACTCTTGCCGGGGTGTGTAGCCTGGGAACTTTGTTGAGCATGATTTTGACAAGGAGAATTAGACCAGTGTATCAAATGCTGTATGCAGGTGGGTCATTTAGGCAGCCTCCAACTTCTATACACTGATAGCAGTTGACCTCTGATGCGGCGGCAGCGATGTGGTCTGTTTCGGCCCCTTCTTCTCTCTAAAATGTCTGTCTTATTTATCGTCCGCTTGCAGACCTTAACGCAATGTGCAGTCGTCAAGCGCATTTATATGTTTCTCGAGAAATGTTTTTCTCACTATTTTCTTTACAGTTTCACAGTTTTTTTTTTTTTTGTGGGTTTGTTAAGAATTGCAGTCCTGAAAATAATAATATCATCATTAGAGCTTAATATAAATATATTGGACTCTTTATAAGATTATTGGTTATCCAATCAAAACATTTATCATGTTATTATAGCAGATCATGTGTTTGAGATTTATATTTATGCTTGTTTACTATGTCTAGTATTTAATTAAAAATATTCATTTAGATTTGCACCATTTATTTGATCCAACTTGTATATGAGATAATAAAGATACACGACAACAATATAGCATCACAAGCTTTTAAATCATCAAATCTCTTTTCTATATTAAAAATAAATTTTCTATTATGTGAAATAAAAAAAATATAAGAGAGTTTCTTTATTGCGAAGACGACCAAAATAAATCAGATAAATACAGTAACTTGTAGATTAATAGTATATATATCCAAGACTCTATTTACATCCACACAAATCTATTAAACAAATCCCAAAAGCACTTAATTGCATATTAAATTCATAAGATATACATGACATAAACTGGTCAAATCCAAAACAAAAAATAACAAATTGCTATTTTGAATGAGGACCTAAGGAGTGACGAGACGGATGACGCAATGTGGAGGATAGAAACGTTCACGATTGGTTGACCAAATGATGTCCGACATTTAAACCAGGCCGACCGCGACTCGGCTACTCTCCAAACCGAAATCAACCGGTCAATCCAATGTCAATACAACCGAGTCATTTCTCCAAACCACGTATGGACCCGATTCCTCTCCCCACGCGTAATTTCAATTGTTCCTCGTGAACAACTTTAGCTGACCGTCGCCTCCCCAGTCCAGTAATGGAAGCCACCACGTCTTGCCCTCCTCCTCCCAACTATTAATATCGACAGCCCCTCTTCTCGGGCCCTAAACCAAGAAAGAGGAAGAGGAGGAGGAGGAGGAGGACGACGATGGCGGTTGTTGATCAGATCGAATTGAAGGCCATCTCGTGTAAGGGCGTGAAGTCCTTCAACCTCTTCCAGAAGACTTGCCTCTCGGCCGCCGTCTTCTTGTCGTTCGCCGATGCCGACCGCCCCCGTCGCACCCAGCGCCTGCAGACCACCGTCGACAGAGACGGCGGCGAGAACCCCGAGTGGGACCAGCCCATGCGGTTCGACCGCGACGGTGACGACCTCGTCCTCGAGTTCGAGCTCAAGGACCACGGTGGCCTCCTCCCCGGCGACAAGATCGTCGGCCGGGCCAGCGTCCCCATCGCGGACCTCGCCGCGGAGCGGGTCCCCGGGGCCTTCCGCCGCGTCAGCTACCAGCTGCTCGCCCCCGACGGCAAGCCAAATGGCATTCTCTCCTTCGCGTACCGGATCGACGGCCGGGGCGCTGATATCGCTCCGCCGCCGCCGGATTTCTTGCCCACCGTCGCGGTGTTAGGTTATATGCCGCCGCATGATCCCCCGGCCATACCGCCGCCGTTAGTTTATTGCCCGCCGCCCGGGTCAAATTCCATGTATCCTCCACCTGTTCCCACAGCCACGGCCCCGGTGTTGAGCTATACCGCGCCGCCGGGATCTAGTCCCATGTATCCTCCGTTGCCGCTGGAACCGGCATGGTCGATGCATCCGCCTCCACCACCGTCAGAATCGATTTGGTCGCCCTGTCCTCCGCCGCCTTCCGGAGCGAATTGGTCTATCTATCCACCAGCTCCGCCGCGACCGGAACCGAATTGGCTGCTGTATCATCCGGCAGCAGAACCGGCGATCTCGTACTCTGCACCGTCACCGCTGGAGGCGCCAACGTATCCTCCGCCTCCGGGCCCGGCGGCGACGGGTTACGCGGATTTTGACCAGCGGCACGTTGCGTATGGGTGGATGACGGACGGTTGGCATCCGGGGGCGTATGGTCGCTAGAAGCTTCCTCTAGCGATTGCTTCGTTCGCTGCATGGGGCCGGGAACACTCCTCCAGAAACTTCTTTGGTATGTCTACACCACTGCGATTTTTTCCCAATCAAAATTCAATGTTTTGGGTGTTTATTCATATAAAGTTAAGCTTGCATATCTATAAATTCTTGTGAGATGCAATGTCTTTGTAATGAGACATTGAATTGGTAATGATATTAAGATCCCTATAAATTATGACAGTGAGATACTAAGGGCATCTTAGTTGCTTTGGAGATTTTATGTAAATATTTTTGATTTAAACTATGGTCGACATTAATAGAGTCGAGGGACATTATACATCCTATTGGAAAAAACCAAGTTGTCTTTATGATTTAAGGTTTAGGTTTTCCCAAGTGACGATTAGTCCCTATGATGTCATCGTTAGCATTTTCCATCAGTAATGAAGTCTTAGTCTCAGCAAATACTATGTGCATGTTTTTTTTTTTTTTTTGTATATGTAAAGTATGTTTTTAATGAATTCTGTATTCGCTAAAAATTATAAATTATTCAAAGAAAATTCCTTCGTGAAATTTACCATCGAAGTTTCCTCCCCCCCCCCCCAATAGTTGATATAGCCAAAGGATAGTAATGCCATGGCAAATTTTCTTAAGCCTTGAAAATTTTATGCCCATAATCATGCTTATTATAAATATATCAAATATTAAGTTATTAAAATAACCACAGTAGTCACTTTTAAATACTAAAATCATGTAAATTATTTTTTATTTTAAATTTATTTCCAAGACATCATTTCTGTACCAAAAATAAAATTAGTGTAACGACCATAATCATCATATTTCTTCCCTTCTAAACTATCATAAACAAATCAATATGATATTTTAGATACGTTAGATTAATGAATGAGCGATGCAACATACATATTTTTGGTATGTATGTACATATATATATATATATGTATATGTATGTATATATGTATTTGTATGTATATACATATATACATACATATACACATACATATATATATATATATACATATATATACATACATACATACATACATATATTTATATATATATATATATATATATATATATATATATATATATATATATATATATATATATAGAAAGGAAAATCTTAACCATGAGAATTGAAGCGTTAAAAAGGGCACAATAGCAACAGATGTTAAAAAATATATTAATAAGAGAATTAACGTGAACAAATGAAGGACACTACAAAATGGTGCATTCTAACTGTTGAGTATAGCAATGAGTCTGATCCATACAAAACACAGACTACAACAAAATCAGCAATCCTGGGAATTTAAGTTTCGAATCAACCATTGATTCGAGCTGTTTGTTTTATCTAATTTGTTCTCCCTGCAAGTGCCATAAAAAGCAGAGAGCAAGAAAAATAAAATTTTCAGCATTTCATTTGCAGTTTGACCTCAAGATAGAGAGCAGTATACTTTCGTACGAGTAATAGCAAATCTCCTTCTTCAAATTCCAAGGTCTGATTTTTCCACAAGAGTGCTCATAGCTTCAACAGAAAAATAATATGACAAAAAATGTCCAACTACGTAACTTGCTGCAGTCATCAATGAGCTCAAAATATGATTTTTGGCAGATGAAGTGAAATCAATAAAATTGATTATATATAACATCTTCTAATAAAATAAAAATGATAACCAACCATATTTACGGCAAAAACATATTTACCATACAGTTTATATGAATTCTGAGCATCCTAGTTTTTTCTTGTCAAATCAAAAATATTACAGTGTCCATGCAAATCTTTTTGTCACCTAACATATTATGACCATATCATATGTTTTTGGAAAAAATACCACCAAGAGGCAACCGAATGGAGCATTATTTTGATCACTTATGACAGTAGATAAGCTCCAAAGATAAGCAACAGAAAAGAAATATCGAACACAATGTTAACAATAATACTCTCCCCATGAATGGTAACAATGCTCTCCTGTAAGTGATTTCATCACATTGGGTTGGTCCAAGTACCAACGACTTGAAAAGGAAACCTTATATGGCTATATGTTCCTACCCATTTAACTTTCAGAATGGTCAGCAGGTTTCAAGAATTAAAAGTTGTGGCTTAAATCCATTTCATATTGTTGAATAACATGTAAACCATAGATGGGTGGAAACAAATATAAAAAATGCATGTTGCAGATTGCATGAGTCCAAACAAGAGTATGTAAAATCAAATTCCATTTTGACATTATCATGAACATAAAGACTATGATCCAGTGGCAAATCATATAAATAATCCATATAATATTTTATCAAGCATATGAAAGTTAAAACAGATCCCAGTTGAATCTTGAGAGAAGGTCAGGTATGGGGTAAGGTAGAGTTCAGATATGAGCAAAGAAACTACCATCATGCTGACCTAACTCCACTCCCAAGGAAAGAACATCTTTGATCCCTTTACACTTTTACAAGAGTCAGGACCTTGACAGGGTCTATTCTCATCTTTTATCACCACCAACATGCAAGAACCTACCCTTAAGGATCTTTATAGTTTAACTATTAAATGTTACACCAAACATGAAAGAAGGTAAACTCCAAATAGCTTAAAAGCCTCAAGTTCAAAAAGCCTTCAATAAATCCTAATGATGACTACCAGTAGATACAGCATAACAAAACACAACCTAAAACCACTTATATGAAAACAGAATAATATGCATTTCCTCAGATAATTGTATAAACTAGAAGACCAATTGCCACAATAGACCTCTATCAATGCATGGTAGTAGACACCTACAACTCATGCCAATAAGGCCCTAGCATGTAAAATATAAACTGGTACACTAGCACCAACACTTTATGCCCTCCTTTGGTTCAGTCACCAGTATAAGATCTTGCATCGTTGCTGGTAACATTGCAGCCCATCATTTAACGTTCATTTAGTGGGAACATAGTTTCCAATCAGATGCGGTGCAAAATACTCTTTTAGTACATTTCAGTAAACAAGTGAAAGAACATTTGCACAAGAATCTACCCGCTACCCTCTTTTACTACATTTCAGTAAACAAGTGAAAGAACATTTGCACAAGAATCTACCCCCTGGTAGCGCTCGAAAATTAGATGCATTATAATTTTTGCAAAGCACAATATTAATGAAAAATCAAGAGATTCATTAATATCAACATGAACTCTGATTCACATATGTCAACCGTTCTTGAAAAGCACAATAACAAATCATAAGTTGCTTATGCTGGTAAAATTTCCTCCGTAACCAATAAAAATACACACAAAGCTAGAATTGGGCTCAATCTAACTGTTATAAATGAATCTACCCTGAATGCTGCAGCGGTCAGTACTGATACAAAAGTAGGTGCATCATAAATGGCATGAAAAATCAAGAGATTCACTAATATCAAAATGGAATCTGATTCACATATGTCAACCATTCTTGCAAAACACAATAACAATCAGAAGTTGCTTTTACTAATAAAATTTCCCCTGTAATCAATAATGATAAAATCAAAGCTAGAATAGGGCTCAGTCTGATTGTTACTTGGGAACTATTAGTGTTAGTAAATAAATTTTCATTTGTAATCTATTCCAAGCTGGGTGAAAATGTACAATTTCACATATTACTTCTTAACATTAATTAATAACTCTCTTGCGGTATAAAGAAGCATCTTTAATTAATGAAATGCTGATGTCTTTTTTGCTTGTGTTCAAATTGCCTTCAACTAAAGAAGTCTAATAATACATTTTGTCCATCTTTGTAGTGTATCCAAGGATATTTTAGATGTCTTGCACCCTGTCTCAGCTACAAAGAATTTAGAATCTGAGAGATGAAGGATTCCTCTTTTGTCATGAACGAAATTTTCTGAGGGTCACAACATAGACACTAGATAAAAGCATACCCTATGCATTATACTAGCCATCAGGAAGATCAAAATACTATTGAGCATTACTATTGATTAGATGCTTTGACCACTAGAATGGATCATCAATTGCATGAACCATACCAGTTCCAGTTCAAATTCAGTGAAATCTCTTACTCTTAATTGTGCATTAGTTCCTACTGGGTGCAAGTCTTCCAAAATTGACGATATTTGCAAATTTGTAAGAAAAGATCATTTCTATGACTAGATGAAAGCCGATAAAAAGAGACAAGTTTGAAACCATGACAGCATGAGTTCAAAATATTAACAGAATCAGATTCTGAAAGTTCCCAACTCTTTGTTCATGTACCGGAGGAATTAGTGGAAAGTTCTGTACCAATTGCTAAAAGGTTTTGCCAACTTCCCTCTAGATGAATTTTTTGTCTAAAAGAATATTGAGCCCAACTATACAATATATTAGAAAAACAACTTTTGATGGCTTCATCTTATTAAGTTGGTGTCATAATTAACTCCCAGCCCTTGTTAATATAAAAGCCTGGCTTCACCCTTGGCACAACCTACCAATGTTCCTCCCAAAAAATTATCA
Source organism: Musa acuminata AAA Group (assembly GCF_036884655.1). Lineage (NCBI taxonomy): Eukaryota > Viridiplantae > Streptophyta > Magnoliopsida > Zingiberales > Musaceae > Musa > Musa acuminata. The sequence continues at coordinate 34,032,957 of NC_088355.1, forward strand.
GAAGCGAGGATATAACAAAACGTAGCTATCGTACCCAAAATTTTCTTGTCCAAGTTTTGTATACCAGAGCAAAAAAGATTTTGCAGCATTGACAATCCTTCAAATTAAAAGATGAACATTACTTGATAAAGTTACCAATAATGAAAAAAAGGTTCTTCAATACCGAAGAAGGAATTTGGCACATTAAGTAAGTTACTACAGATTTAAGCCCAAAAAACATGTTAAAGAAAAATACAAAAAGCATGAAATTCCAGAGGCAGATGGCAGCTGAAATCCCTAACCCATGAGAACAAGCAAAACATGAAGTTTTACCACAAATTTTCAGTCCTCATCTTCCTCTGAGCTTCCCACTTCACTGCTATAGTCACTACTATAATCATCCTGATCCGGATTGATATCAAGCTGCACATACTTGACCTGTATTGCCTCTGGTGCCTTTGGCTGCCCCACCAGCACTCCAGGAACACCCGGCATCTGTTGTTCATCCCCTTTATTACCAACCATAACTCCATCCAATGGCAATGTAACTGGATCCCCAGGCTTCCATCCAGGAGGAACAGGTGGGAGTTCACTTGGTAACTCCACCGGCATTCCCTTCCTCCATCCGGGTGGCACTGCAATAGGCAGCAAAGGTGGCAGCATTGCCACGGGCACATCCTCCCTTGGTGGAGTTGGCTGCAATAGGATCTCCGTGACAGCATCAGCTGCCGCCCTCTCCTTCGCCTCCGGTGCTGCCTTCTTCGGCAGCCCGACATCAAGGTCAGCAAAGTGATACAGCTGTGATGCCCGCATCTCATTATCCTGCGGTGCTGGTGGCAGGGCCCCACGGAGCGGGGCGAGCCCTGCCCCATGTTCCGGCGGGGCGAAGGTAGTATAGCTAATCCGGTGGGCGTAGGACAAGATCTCCTCCAAATCCAATGAAGAGTGGAGAGACATGGAGTAATTGGATTCGTCATCTTGTTCAATTCTGGGGCGCTTGGGATCACGGCGGTAGTTGGAGTAGTCGTCGATGAGGTGGTCGAGGACCTGCTCGGCTTCTCGGATCTTCTTGGTGAAGGAGAGGAGAGCGGAGTCTTTAGCGCGGATCTCGCGGGCGACCTTGACTCGGGCGTCCTGGAGATCGAGGATCTCCTGGAGCTCGGCGACGGCCTCGAAGAGCTGGGTCTGCAGAGTGGTAAAGAGCGAGATGAGATCCTTGGTGGAGGCAGGGACGGGAGTAGCGGTGGCGGTGGCGGTGGCGGCGGCGGCGGAAGAGTTGAGCTCTTTGGAGAAGTTGGGGGGGTTGCCACGGTAGGAGGCGAGCCAGATGGAGCGGTGGGGGGAGAGGTCGAAGAGCTTGGAGGCGAGGGCAGCCATCTGGGGGAGGATGGCCTGGGCACGGGGGAGCGGGGGGAGAAGGGAGAGTAGGGCGGAGGAGGTGGCGGCGGTGTACTGACCGGCAGCCGAGGAGGAGGATGGCGGGGAAGGTTTAGGGTTAGGGTTAGGAGTAGGGTTTGGGATGGGGTTGGGGGGGAGGGAGGGGGATGTGGCGGTGATGCCGAGTCTGGCCGGAGATGGTGGGATCGGGCTCGCGTGGCTCTGCATCATCTTGCTTCCCCCACCGCTTTCTTGATCGGCGAGGAGACCGGGACGACCGTATAAAGCAGAGCGATCTCCACCTGAGTCGATTGAACCGGGTTCAGTACGATTAATTAACACGTCCGTAAGGCTAATGTCACCAATGTCTCGATCAAACCCGGTTCGGGATTCGCTCAAGATTCTACCACCTTCTGCAACATAGGCGTGCAGTGACATCTATTGGATCATTCTAATGTTGCTTGCTTTTTAAATTCATGGAAGAAAGGGACGACACTAATCACTTAAATGTTGGATGGATGTTTTCATAATTCTAGGAGTTTATTATTTATAATATTTTATTATTTATAATTCCTCTAATTTTGATTTTTTCTTTTTCTTTCCTCGCGTCCCTGCGATCGCTGCCTCCACACCATGCTGCTACAACGCTTGCAGCACTCTCTACCGCCGCTCCTCGGTAGTCCATTACATTATTATATATGATCTAATATTATATATATTATTAATATAATACTATGTGTTATATATAATAGTCCATTACATTATTATATATGATATAATATGATATATATTATTAGTATTATATATAATATCAAAATCAATGTTAGATTTTAAAATGTTAAACATTAGATTGATCCGTTGAATCCGTCAGCATGAGTCAAACCAAGACTTGAATCGTTGAAGGACTAAAGAAAATAATTCCAATGATCGGTAGGGTGTTTCTAAAACAATCAAGGGAATTTACTATGAACCTCTAAATCCACTCGGCTTTCTATTTGTGTTCATTTGACCATTCGTTCGATACTCAGTCTGAATAGAAAACATATTCCAAAGAAATCTTCGGAAAGAAATATTTACTATAAGAGAGGCACCCATCGGACGAAGAGTCCCGATTCAATCATCACAAGGGCCTGATAGAGTATGAATTCTACGAAGTTTGTGAATAATAATCGGATCATTAAAGCAAATCCAAGCTTTGAGTTCTCCGATGATTATCTCTATAAGTTTAACGATCATAAAAGTCCATCATTTTGTTTATGCTAATGAAGGTTGGCCACTTGCTACAGGCAAATTATCCGACCATCATTCAAGCCAAATATTGATATTGATAGAAAAATCATTACTAATTAATTTAAGAAAACTACTATTAAAATCTTTACGAATGAGTCAGCACTAAGAGGAAAGGGGGTGAATTAGTGCGGCGGATAAAAGTATTGGTTTAAAAAACTTCATATGATAAAAATCGATTTCGACGAAAATTGTTTCAGAGAGATGTTAACTTGAAGGCATTTTCATAAGGTAGTGAAAGCAATAGGTAAGTTAATTAGTTTATAGTAAAAGTAAATTGCTCAAATATAAATACAAACCGTTTTATAGTGGTTCGGTGATCGTGACCTATATCCACTCTACAGATTCCTCTGAAAACCTTTACACCAAGGACGATTGATGGTTATTGGGGAGAGGGTTTAGGGAGAGAGTTGAGGAGAAAACTGTTACTTAGCCCCTAGAGGTCATGTTTTTTTATAAGCGAGAGTAGAGGGTCTACGATAAAATCTTAGATTTCCTCCCATCAACGTTATCTCCTAAGGAATCGTTCCATAAGTGTACTTCTATTCTATTACTAAAAATATTTCAACGGAACCCAATTAGTTATATTATACATCTTATCCAATTATAAAAAGACCACAAAATCTAACATTCTCCCATTTGACTCATTAATTGATAAGATATAAAAAAGAGATATCAAAAATCAAAATAAATAAAATAAAATTTATTTAAAAAATAATTTTACCTAATTGGATTCCAAAGAATTTTTGAAAAATATTTTATACATGGCCATATTTTAAAATAATCTAATAAGTCCAATAAACATAATAATACTATATTAAGTCCAACTATCAATGTGAGTTATAGCGGTTGTATTTCATCAATGTCATACTCCCTTCTATATACCACAATATTGTTAGTCTTTCATAATATAGTCCATAATGACCTCTGTAATTTATCTTGTCAAGACAATCCTATTATTACATTCAACCATAATATACTTAAACATAAATATAAACATGATAGCAGAAACAAATAACTTTAATTAAGCAAGAAGAATATCAATAATAGCATCCACATAAACATGCATCACAATATCCTTTATGACTTGTTCATAAGCCACATTCTAAGAACATGTTCTTTGAATATTTTATACTGTAAGGCTTTTGTCAATGGATCAGCAATCATCATAGTGGTGCTCAAGTTCTCAATTGACACTTGTTGTTTTTGGACTCTTTCTCTAACCACCAAATACTTTATCTCAATGTACTTGGAACCACTAGAGTATTTGTCATTCTTAGAAAAGAAAACTTTTACAGTATTATCACAAAATATCTTTAGCGGCCTGGCAATTGAGTCAACCACACCAAGTCTCGAGATAAAATTTTACAGCCATAAAGATTGATTTGTGGCCTCAAAGTATGCCAGAAATTCAACTTCGATTGTTGATGATGCAATAAGCGATTGCTTTGCACTTTTCCAAGAAATTGCCCCACTAGTTAACATAAATACAAATCCTGAAGTGGACTTCCTACTGTCGAGGCAATTTGCAAAATCAACATCTGAATATCCTATCACTTCAAGCTGATTTGATCTCTTGTATGTGAGCATAATCTTTCGTCCCTTGCAGATATCTCATTACTTTTTTTGCAACTTTCTAATGTTTCATTCTTGGGTTGCTTTTGTATCTTCATTTGATTATTTTCTAAGTCATTTCTTGGGACTGGTTTTGACTAAATTTTTCACCTCTAGTAATAGGTACATCATTGGCTAAGTAAAGCTCCATATTAAATCTTTCCAAGATACAATCAATATATCCTTTCTGAGACAATCCTAATAATCCTTGAGATATCCCTGAATATTTCAATGCCAATAACATAGGTTGCCTCATTTATATCAATCATCTTAAAGTTCTTGTTGATAAATATCTTGGTTTCGTGTAATAAACTAATATCACTACTGGCAAGTAAAATATCATCCACATATAAAACCAATATAATAAACTTGCTCCCATTTACCTTCAGGTATATACACTAATCAACAGTGTCTCCCTTAAATATGAAGGAAGTAATAGTATTATGAAATTTTATATACCATTGTCTGGAAGTTTGTTTAAGACCATAAATGGATTCCTTAAGTTTACAAGCCCAACTTTCTTTTCCCTTTTCAATGAATCCTTCATGTTGTTCCATATAGATTTTTTCTTCATCCAGATTCTAATTCAGAAATGTTGTTTTCATATCCGTCTGATGCAACTCAAGATCATAATGAGTTACTAATGCCATAACAATTTTTAATGAGTCCTTTCTAGAAATTAGAAAAAAAGTCTCATTATAGTTGATGCCTTCCTTTTGAGAAAAACCCTTGGCCACAAGTCTGGCTTTATATCATTCGATATTGCCCGTTAAGTCACATTTTGTCTTAAAGACCCATTTATAAATGACTTTTTTATAATTATTAGGCAATTCAATAAGATCCCAGACACCATTCTGGACTATTGATTTTAACTCTTTTTTCATTGCATCATGCCATTTTTTAGAATCGCTACTTTCTATGGCTTGTGAAAACGATAAGGGGTCTCTTTTTATTCCTATATCATAATTTGATTCTTGTAGATATATCACATAATTATCAGAAATGACATGTTTCCTTTTCCTTTGAGATCTTCTCAAATCTACCAATTGTGATTGTTCTACAAGATTATCAACGGCGACATCAATATCATGTGAGAGTTCTTCAATGTTATTTTGTTGTTCACCTTCATCAATACTCTCATTGATTTGAGGAAAAACAATCTCTTGAATATGAGATGATATGGGAGAATTAACCTAAATCTCCTCAATATCAAAATTAATCATTTGAGATTTTTCACTCCCACTAATTTTGCTATTTTCTAGGAATTTTACATTACCAGATTCTACTATTCTCATACTATGATTAGGGTAATAAAATTTGTATCCCTTGGATTTTTTTGGATAACCAATAAAATATCCTGAAATAGTTCTTGGATCAAATTTCTTTTCATGTGGATTGAATACTCTTATCTATGCAGGACATCCTCAAATATGTAAATGTCTTAGACTGGGCTTCCTACCAGTCCATAACTTAAATGGAGTCGATAAAACTGATTTACTAGGAACCCTGTTCAAGATGTGCATAACTGTCCTAAGAGCTTCACCTTACATCGACTCAAGTACAGAAGAATAACTGATCATACTCCTAACCATGTCCATCAAAGTACGATTTTGCCTTTTAACAATACCATTCTGCTGCGGCACACCTGGTAATACATATTAAGCACAAATACCCTGTTGTTCTAGGAATTTAGCAAAATGACCAATATTCTGACAAGATCCATCATATCTACCATAAAATTCATCACCTCTATTAGATATGACAATTTTAACTTTTCTATCTAATTGTCTCTCAACCTCATTTATGTATAATTCAAGAGTATCAACTGCTTGAGACTTTTCATGTATTAGATAAACATAACCATATCTGGACAGATCATCTATAAATGTGATGAAATATTTTTCTACACTAAAACAAGGAATATGGAGTGGTCCGCAGATATCAGTATGAATAATCTCAGGGAGTTTTTTACTTCTTGTGGCATTTTTCTTTATATGTTTAGTTTGCTTTCCCTTAATGCAATCTATACAAACATCAAAATCAGTGAAGTCTAAATGTTCCAAAATACTATCCTTCACTAATCTTTCAATTCTTTCCTTGGAGATATGCCCCAATCGTCTATGCCACAATATAGAAGATTTTTCATTATTGAAACTATATTTCAATCCAACACTTGATTATAGGGTCATTAATGTCTTTGCAAACTCAAGATCCAAATTAATTTTGTACAAACCATCACACAGAATTCCAAAACCAACTTTTATTGAATCATAAAACATGTTAAGTTTGCCACTACCAAATGAAAGACAATATCCTAACTCATCAATTCTAGAAAGAGAAATCAAATTTCTAAAAATTGTAGGGACATAACATATGTCAACAAGATCCATCAAGTGACTCGTCTCTAAGCGTAGACGATAAGTTCCCATTGATATCGCTTTCGCTTTAAGATGATTTCCTATAATAATAAATCTTTCATGTTCTTTTGATTTCTAAATTGAAAGAAATCCCTACATATTATTTGTAATATGAGTTGAAGTACCATAATCAATCCACTAAGTGTTAGAAGGAACTTCTATAATGTTTGATTCGAAACATACAAAGGTCGAGTTAATGCATTTCTTTTCGAACCAAGCCTTGCATTTAATGCGGTCCTTCTTCATGTGTCCTTTCTTGCCATAAAAGAAGCACTTTATAGTAAAGGCTTTCTTTTCATTAGTTTGTTTAACATTTCCAGACCCGACAAGTTTCTTTGATTGATAATGCTTCAATTTTTTTTTTCTTATTACCAGCTCCTTGAGTAGTAACCATAACATTATATGAACTTTCGTGCCTTAATTTCAATTCTTCCTGAACACACATGCTAGTCAACTCATTCAAGTTCTACTTATCCTTATTTGTATTGTAGTGAATCTTGAATGAGCCAAACTAAGAAGGAAGAGAATTGAGAATAAATTGCACGAGGAAAGACTCATCAACATTCATGCCTAATATTTTAAGTTTTGCAGCTTTGTCAGCCATGTTGAGGATGTGATCCTGAATTCCTCGAGTACTATTATACTGAGTCGTAGTTAGTTCTTTCATTAATGTGCTAGCCAATGACTCATCAACAGATTTAAATCTATCTTCAATAACCTTTAAATATTCCTTTATGCTAGTTGCAATCGGTAATGAAGTCTTTATGTTATTTACAATTGTCATTCTTATAAACATTAAACTAAGCCTATCATATCTTTCTCAAGCCTTTATTTCATTAACTTGTTCTATAGCACTTTCATTGTTAGGATCAAGAGCACTAAGAGAGGGGGGGGAGGGGGGCTGAACGATTAAATCTGCAGTACGAAAAAAGCGATTTCGATAGAAAACCCGATTCGTAAATCACTTTAACTTGTGATCAAGAGAGATGCAGTTAAAGCGAATCTATAAAGGCAGTTTGCAATTATGATGGAAATCAGAATGTAAGCGCAAACTGAAATATAATATTCGTACGATAAAACTGATTTACGTCTAAACACCGATTCGGAAAATACTAAACTTTGAAATACGATCATAAATGCACAGAAGGCAGTAAGCAATTGAGAAAGTTTGCAATAAAGATAATATGCTCAAAGTAAATTAAAACTAGAGAGCACCGCAATTTTAGAGTGGTTCGGTCAATCTTGACCTACATCCACTTCTGGCTTCCTCCACCGACGAGGTCACCGATGTCCACTAGAGGCCTTCCTTCAATAGGCGAAGGCCAACCACCCTTTTACAATTTCACTCCTTTTGACGGGCTTAGGAGACAACCCTTACAAACTTTTCTCTCCTCTCTTGAAAGATCAAAACTTGGAAGAAAAGAGGGAGGAGAACTTCTAGACTTTACAATACTTTTGAGCTCTAAAATCACAGAGTAAGATCAAGCTTTCGGTACTTTTTTATTATCCTTTCATTGCTGAAAGGGTGGGATGTTTATAGGCTCCAACCCAATTTGAATTTTGAGCTCAAAACTGTCATCTCCTAGAATTCCGGGGTTTGGCAGTTGCATCGCTTGACTGGGGCGGTTGCACCACCTGGCAGAGCTCGAAGACTGAGCCTTTGGACAGTGCCACCTCCTGTCAAGGGTGGTTGCACCTCCTGCCAGAGCTCGGAGACCGAGCTCAGGCGGTGCCACCGCCTGACTGGGGCAGTTGCACTGCCCAGCCAGAGCTCGGAGACTGAGCCCTGGGCGGTGCCATCGCCAACCCAGGTGGTGCCACCTCTAGCCAAGAAATCTGGGTCTGAATGGGCTGATCCATTCGGCCCAATTTGAGTCTATCAAGGGCCCAATTGCCCCAAGATTAAGTTAATGAGATCACCTCCCATTTCTAACTTAATCATCGTGCTAACTACGAATTTCTTAAGACATTTACTACAACTTGCTCCGGTGCGTCAATCGCTTCTTCCAACGAACATCCAACGAACCTTCGGCGATGCTCCTACGGACTTCCGGCAAACTCCTGGACTTGCGACGATCCACTTGGCAAGTTCCGACGAGCTTCTTTGGCAAGCTCCTGGACTTCTCGGATTTGTTCCCGTAGAACCTCCGACGACCGTCCGGACTTCCGTCGAACTCTCGAACTCCCAACGTGATCATAATCTTGACTCCGGCATAACTCCTACTACATGTCTTTCTTCCATCATAGTTAATCCTACACATATAAAACAAAACTTCGATCGAGACAATTAATCCTAAGAAATTAACCAAGTTGTCCGGCATGTCATTGGTCCCTCGACGCTTCGTCTGATTCTTTGGCGAATCATCCTCTCTTGTAGCATATTGCCCAATCGGCCAGTTGACTCCGCAACTCCGATATCCTTGGCACAATACCCGCTCTTCTTGGCCCGATGCCCGAGTCCACGGCCTGAAGCCTTCTGTCGATACGTCGATCGATCCACTGGCCCGACGTCCAATCTTCTAACATGTTCCTCCAGCCCAACATGATTTTTCTTTCTTTAATTGTCTCATCCTGATCGAAGCATCCTACGTCACTCAAAATACAGATTAAATCATAAACACATATCAAGTGGTTTCATCATCAAAATACGAGATTCAACATTCATTAGTTAAGTCTGCAGGCTTTTAAACAAGTAATGCTAAATCAAGATCTAATACACCTAGTGTGAATTACACATGCTTTAACCATTCTAAATAATTTGACCTAGAAATTACAAGGACACTAGATGCATAAGAATGTATATGCGGAAGTACCCTTGCAAAAAATATAGAACAACATTAATGCTTTGAGTTTGTCCAAAATTGATTAACTATTGATATCATCTATATTACACCTTTGGGTGAAATATTGACATATCTAGTGTTCACTCAAGAATATTTATGGAGGACTAATACTATCCTTGTATAATAGTATCGTCTGGGGACTACGGCGTAGTGGCCTAGTACTTCCGTAGTCGATGAGTCAAGTGAATTATTACAGAGATAATAATTCACTGAGTTAGAAGGAGTTCTGATAGGTATGACTCACGGCCAGCTCGATATTGGGCCTAGAGGGTCACTTAGATATGCTAGGCATTGCGATGAGTAGAGGTTCGGATATGAGATATCCGATGGAGCCCTTGTCTTATTAGATGCAGATCCAATACCCACTAGGGGAGGACCCATTAGGGTTTGACAGGGGACCTCTATAAATATGAGGGATTCAGAGCCTCATAGGCTAGAGCCTTTGCTTGCCTTTCCTATTCTCCTCTTCCTCTCCACCTCAGATCAGGCCTAGAGTTTTTGAGGAGCGTCGTCGCAACCTTGCTGTGTGGATCACTGCTAGAGAGGAGGACGTTTGACCTCCTTTACCCTCTCCGTAGGATCTGCAAGGAAACAGGGATATACGATCTCCCTAGGTAACACAACCTACTCTATACGCAGTTTCATGTTTTGCGGATTTTTGCGCACCAATCTTCGCACGACGACGAACATCTTTTTGGGAATCGGGGATTTTGTTTTCTTGTTCTTCTGCTGCGCATGTGATGTCGCCCCCCCATGATTTCCCATCAAAGATTGGTGTGCAAAATCCGCAAAACTTAAAACTTCATATAGAGTAGATTGTGTTACCTAGGGATGTTGTATATCCCTATTTCCTTACAAATCTTTAGGAGAGGGTGAAAGAGGTCAAGCGTTCTCCTATCTAGCGGTGATCCACATAGTAGGGCTGCGACGACACTTCTCAAAACTCTGGGCCTGCTCTAAGGTGGAGAGGGGGAGGAGAATAGGAGAGGCAAGCAAAGACTCTTGCCTATGAAGCTCTGAATCCCTCCTATTTATAGTGGTCCCCTATCAAAACCTAATGGATCCACCCCTAGTAGGTATTAGATCTGCATCCAATTACCTAAGCCTTTTAGATTAGTGGATCTCTATCCAATAATCTCTCATGGGCTCTTATTGGATATTATCCATGGGATCTAATAATTCAGGGGTTTATTGGATATCCAATAAGATAAGGGCTCCAGCGGATATCTCATATTCGAACATCTACTCATCGCAATATCTATCATATGTGTGTGACCCTCTAGGCCCAATATCGAGCTGGTCGTGAGTCATACTTATTAGAACTCCTACTAACTTAGTGAATTATCTATGTAATAATTCACTCGACTCATCGACTATGGACGTACTAGGCCACTACGCCGTAGTCCCTAGACGATACAAGGGAATTCAATTCATTGGACCTATCTATCCTCAATTACCATGTAACTATAATCCCTCATCCATCTAATATCCCAGAGATCATATATCGAGCATGGTGCTGTCAGACCTATATTGTTTCTACTTGAGTCTCGCTTTAATCGGATTCTCCTAGAGAACTCTTTCTCTCTCAACCCAAATGACCATGGCCAGGAATTTTTCTGAGTAAGAACACATAAGATACTCCTCTCATGACACCAAGAGTATATGATCCTCTATCGATACTCAATAGCTCTCGTAAAGTCGATTGCCACTCCCACTGACCAGTTGTATTAGATCTGGGATATCCGAACCTATAAGTTTGGTATCAAAGAGTGGAGCACTCATACAGGACATCCTTGGTGTCTAAAGTCTAAGGACCAAATACACCACTAGGACTATGGAATCATTGTCTGACAATAAGACATCATCAACTATCCAGCATTCTAAAAGCGGATCAATCAGTGAACTCATTCTCCAATGAGCACCTGTACTATATCCCTAGTGTCCCCACATGAGCAGCTATGAGACTAACTGCATCCATCATATGGACGAGTATACAACACACCAGTCTGTCCGGTTATTACGATATCCCTCTCTAGTAACCTATGACCGAGATTATTTAGGATTTGTATTTAAAGGTAAATCGGTCTCATTATTGTGATCTCATCACGATCCAATTCTCATTGCATGGATCTAGGGACATCACAATATACACATTAATATATGCAATAATCAATATAAAGTGATAAATACCAAAATATAATAAGCAAAAAGATTCCGTATCAAGTCACACGTGCCATCACTCACGTGATTGGCTTGCTGGGCACCTATGACTAGCATGTATGTGCAAACGTGCCATGTACTCAGCCCCTAGAGGTCTTGACTTTTTATAAGCGAGAGCAAAAGGTCTACGATAAGATCTTAGGAGATTTCCTCCCATCAAAGTTATCTTCTAAGGAATCGTTACGTAAGTGGACTTCTATTCTATTGGCAAAAATATTTCAACCGAACTCAAGTAGTTATATTATACATCTTTTCCAATTATAAAAGGGCCACAAAATCTAATAGTACCATTGCTAGTCATAGGTGCCCAGCAAGCCAATCACGTGAGTGATGACACGTGTGACTTAATACAGAATCTTTTTTGCTTATTATATTTTGGCGTATATCACTTTATAACTATTGTATAAATGCATATATATATATATATATATATATATATATATATATATATATATATATATATATATATATATATATATATATATATATTGTGATGCCCTTGGATTTGTGCAATGGGAATCGGATCATGATGAGATCACGATAATGAGATCGATTCACCTTTAAACACATATCCTAAATAATCCCTGTCATAGGTTACTCGAGAGGGAAATCGTGATAACCGGACAGACTGCTGTGCTGTATACCCGTCCATATGATGGATGCGGCTGGTCTCATAGCTACTCGTGTAGGGACACTAGGGATATAGTACAGGTGCTCATTGGAGAATGAGTTCACTGATTGATCCGCTTACGGAATGCTGGATGGTTAATGATGCCTTATTGTCAGACAGCGATTCCGTAGTCCTAGTGGTGTATCTAGTCCTTAGACTTTAGACACCAAGGATGCCCTATATGAGTGCTCCACTCTTTGATACCAGACTTATAGGTTTGGCTATCCCAGATCTAGTACAAATGGTCATTGGGAGTGGTAGAAGACCTTACGAGGGCTATTGAGTGTCGATAGAGGATCATCCACTCTCGGCGTCATGAGAGGAATATCCCATGTCTTCTTGCTCAGACAAATCCCTGGCCAGGGTCATTCGGGTTGAGAGAGAAAGAGTTCTCCGGGAGAATCCGATTAGAGCGAGACTTGAGTAGAAACCGTATGGGTCTGACAACACCATGCTTGATATACGGTCTCTGAGATATTAGATGGATGAGGGACTATAGGTACACGGTAACTGAGGACAGACAGGTCTAATGGATTGGATTCCCCTGTATCATCTGGGGACTACGGCGTAGTGGCCTAGTACTTCCGTAGTCGATGAGTCAAGTGAATTATTACAGAGATAATAATTCACTGAGTTATAAGGAGTTCTGATGGGTATGACTCACGGCTAGCTCGATATTGGGCCTAGAGGGTCACACACATATGGTAGGTATTGCGATGAGTAGAGGTTCGGATATGAGATATCCGACGGAGCCCTTGTCTTATTGGATGCAGATCCAATACCCACTAGGGGAGGACCCATTAGAGTTTGATAGGGGACCTCTATAAATAGGAGGGATTCAGAGCCTCATAGGCTAGAGTCTTTGCTTGCCTTTCCTATTCTCCTCTCCCTCTCCACCTCAGTGCAGGTCTGGAGTTTTGAGGAGCGTCGTCGCAACCCTACTGTGTGGATCACCACTAGAGAGGAGGACGCTTGACTTCCTTCACCCTCTCCTAAGGATTTGCAAGGAAACAGGGATATACGATCTCCCTAGGTAACACAATATACTCAATACGCAGTTTTGAGTTTCGTAGATTTTGCGCACCAATCTTCGCACGACGACGAACATCTTTTTGGGAATCGGGGATTTTATTTTCTTGTTCTTCCGCTGCGCATATGATGTCGCAACATCTTTTTGGGAATCGGGGATTTTGTTTTCTTGTTCTTCCGTTGCGCATATGATGTCGCCCCCAAGATTTCCCAACAGTGGTATCAGAGCCAGGTTGCTCGTGCGAATGATTGGTTTTGAACCGCGTGTGTTGTGTTTAGGAAGAATTTTGACGTCAAAATCGTTGACGCAAAAACAAGGAAGGGCAGCAACAGTTGCTGCCCTCGATCTGCGTGCGTGTAGCGCAGAAGGCGGGCAGCATAGGGGTTGCGTCTGCAGCAGTCGGTCGGCGGCCTGCTTGCAGTAGGCTTGCATCCGACGGGGCTGGCAGGCGCCTACGGCCGCTTCTCCCGCAGGAGAAACCCCCCTCCCCCCCCCTGCGGGCGCTGCCTCATCGACAGAACTGCCCGCGGAGGCGGCGACGCCCGCGGGGGCGCCCACCTGCAGTGGCAACGCCCCGCCCTTGGCCTCACAGGCCGCCGCCAGCAAGGTGGCGGCGGCGGCGGCAACAGCAAAGGGTAGTAGGGCATTAGGGTTTTTTGGGCAAAAGATAGTTTTGCCCCTCGGAATTTCAGAAATTCTAGTTTCTATCTTTTGTCCAAATTACGAAAATACCTTAGAAATTGAGAAATTCCCTATATGTCCCTGATTTCAAAAAATATTAATTAATTAAAAGGTTTAGTTGATTATTATTTTTATTATTATCTAGTAGTCCTACATGATGATGATTATTTATACATGTGATGTATGATGTGTGGACGGATGATCATGGACCGTGTGATATGTGTACTTGTGATTATTATTATTGAGGTCTGCGAGCCTCCATTATATGTGTGACATGTCATATTAGGAGACTAAATCATAGAAACATCTCTTGATAATATTAAGTCGGTAAACGTGAGGCAATTAGATTGACCCACGTGGCCTTCCATTGTTATGAGTAGGAACCAATTCCCGATGTTGGTTGAGTTGGTCGAGTCCCTCGAGACTCACCTATATCGCGATTCGCTATCTTGCTTACGATATAGAGATGTCATCGGTGACCTGAGAGCATGGTATGCTTGGTCGAGTCTCTCGAGGGTATATCGTCAAATCAGACTCATCTTGTAACGAAGGTGTTGACTTAACCGAGTATCATGGTTGGTCGAGTCCCTCGAGACCATGGTGATTCGGAGGCCGAACAGGACGGGAATCACATGGAGTTGTGATCGACAAGAGTTGCTGTCACATCCTGGATTATATATATATATATATATATATATATATATATATATATATATATATCTTTCCACACATGTAGGCCAAATAGATAAACATCACTTTATTCATCATTCATAAACATTTATTACAATTTATTTATTACAATCCAATTATTCATCGAATCATAAATAAAAAGGTAAACATAGTGATGTTAACTTCAAGAATCATCCAAGTGGCTCTACCTAGCGGTAGAGGAAGGTCCGCTCTCCACTGGAATCCGACTTAGTACTAGAGGGAGGTTGCTCTGAAAATCAAAAACAAAGAAAATTCAGCAACACTGAGTAGGAACCCCAAAAGTCAAATCAAGATGAATATATAACCAAAAATTCAATCAATCATCCCATTGGCATATATCAAATACCCGAAGGAGTACTCCCCCAACAACGAATGGAGAGGCTTTATCCTATGGGATGAGTTTGTGTTCTCCTAATAGCGGATGGAGGCAAACTCATATCGCACTCCCAACAACGGATGGAGTGGTGTCCCACACCCGCCAAAGTGGGGACACGTTCCTCCCAACAGCGGATGGAGGAACCGTCCAACCGCAACGTCTGACAGCCTGCTAATCCCCGAAGGGAATCGCCCTACCTACTCTCGGTAGGAAAATAATATAATCTCACATTGGTCATGTCTATTTTGGGATGAAATAACATATTTAAAACGTCTCTTTTAAATATCATCAATATCAAATAATATAAATTAGCCCTCAATTGACTTGAACTCTAGTTTAATCGATTCAATTGAACTCGATTTACTAGAGCCTAATTGAACTGATCTCTAATCCTTATTTAACTAGTTTGGAACCACCCTAGACTAGTATAATTTAGACTAGATTAAGTTCAATTTAGGTTAAACTAACTTGAATAAGTCAATCAATTCGAAATCACCCTGAATTGATCTAGACTAATCAAGTCTAGTTTAGTTCAATCAATATTTGGGCTCAAGTTCAATAATAATATTGGGCTAAATTGAGCCAGTCCATATACTGGTCATATGCATTATACATGATCGAGCATGCATTACACAAAACTAGCCCAGCACTGGCTCTTGGACTAGTCATGTGCGTCGCATGTGACCACCCATAATGGTTGGGCTGGGGTAGCCTACGGGCCAAGGCCTGACCCATGGGTTGGGCCCGGCCTGTGAGCAATTTCATTCCAATTAATATTCAATTTCATGTCAAAGCATATACCCATTAACAACATAAATAAAAATATAATAATACATTAAAAGATAGATGAGGAGAAAAGCTTTAATACAAGGAAATAACATTCTAAATTTGACTACAAATCATAAGACATTAAAAGAGAGACTAGGAGATAAGTTTTAATACAAGGAAATAGCCTTCTAAATTCAAATAAAAATCATGTTTTCAATACATATAAAATTTTAACATATTCTAGTCATATTTTAAATCATTCAGAATAATATATTTTAAATTTCAGATAAAAAAATATCAAAAAAAAGGATTTTAGATAACATATTCTAGTCTAATAAGCTTTTAGTCCAGACAAGATTAAAGATAAACTGTAATACAGAAAATATATCATATAAAACATATACCTTTTTAACATATTTAAATCTACAATAAAAACCTTAATCATGGGTCAAAGAATATTATGAAAACTTTAACTGATTACTTTAATACAAAAATTTTGACATTTAAAGAATTGATACACATTTTTCAAACTTTAAAACTTTCAACATTTAAAGAATTAAAATAAAAGCTAAAACTTTTAAATTTAAGAAAGGTAGGGAAACCTACCTCTTGTCAACAGGGTGTAACTCCTCGTTCTCTTGTCAACAGGGTGTAACTCCTCGTTCCTCCCGCTGCTAGGCTCGACTAGGTGAGGAACGAAGGAGAGAAATCCCTCCCTTTAAATAGGAGGAGGTGAGCCTCTATTAAAGGAATTTCATTTTAATTTTTTTATTTCTTTAATATAAATTATTTCCATTTAATATACTATCAAATATGATATCATCATATTTGGAATACTTACTAGTTATTTTCTTAATTTATATCAACAAACAAGGAAGTAGATTAAGATTTCCTTAAATTATAATAACAAGTAAGGAAAGAAAATCAATTCCTAACTTAAATATTTGATGTGATTACATTTCTCCCCTCTTATAGGAAATTTGGTCCCCAAATTTAGCTTACCTTAATAGAATAGATGAGGATACTGCTCTCGCATATCTTCTTCTCTTTCCTATGTTGCCTCTTGGTCTGAATGGTGTTGCTAACAAATCTTTACCAAAGGTATAATTTTGTGCCTTAGAACATGTTCTTTCCTTTCCAAGATATGGGTTGGTTGTTCTCTAAAAGTGGCATCATCTCGTAGTTGTAGAGGTTGGTAAGTTATGACATGTGATGGATCCCTGAATATCTTCGAAGCATTGACACGTGGAATACATCATGGATGCTAGCCAAAGCCGGAGGCAATGCCAATCTGTATGCTATAGGTCCAACCTTTTGTAAGATCTCAAATGGGCCAATAAATCTTGGGGCTAACTTTCCCCTTTGACCAAACCTCATAACTCCCTTGGTTGGCGACACCTTTAAGAAGACGTGCTCACCAACTTCGAACTCTAGATCTCTTCGCCTTTGATCTGCATAACTTTTCTAACGACTTTGAGCTGTTAATAATCTTTGGCATATAATTCAAATATTATCAACATCTTTTTGAATTAATTGAGGCCCCAAAAGCTTCCGTTCTCCCACCTCATCCCAATATATATGTGATCTGCACTTTCTTCCATAAAGAGCTTCAAATGGAGTCATCTGTATGCTAGAGTGGTAACTATTATTATAAGAAAACTCAATTAGATGCAAGTGCATATCCCAACTCCCACCAAAGTCTAAAGCATATGCTCTTAAAAGATTTTCAAGAGTTTGTATTGTCCTTTCAGATTGGCCATCAGTTTGGGGGTGAAAAGCTGTACTAAATTTTAACTGTGTGCCCAAAGATTTTTGTAGACTTCCCCAAAATTTAGAGGTGAATCTTGGATCTCTATCTAAGATAATACTAACTGGCACCCCATGATATCGAATTATTTCCTTAATATATAAGCTTGCTAGTTTATCTAATGAATACTTCTTGTTAATAGGAAGGAAGTGAGCAGATTTAGTAAGTCTGTCTACTATTACCCAAATTCCGTCATATCCTTTCACAGTCTTGGGTAATCCTGTCACAAAATCCATAGTGACTTGCTCCCACTTCCATTCAGGAATCGAAATCCTTTGCAACTTTTCCACAAGTACTCGATGTTCTATCTTCACTTGTTGACATATCAGACATTTAAAAATAAACTCTGCTATATCTCTCTTCATACCACACCACCAATAATTTTGGCGTAAATCTCGATACATCTTAGTAGTCCCGGGATGGATATTAAATTTTGATCTATGTGCCTCCTCTAATAATTGCATCTTTACTGGATGGCTTTCGGGAACACAAAGTCGATTGTGGAATGTAATAGAACCATCTTCGGCTTAGAGGAATTCAGGTCTAGATCCTTAAGCTATTTCCTTAACTATCATTTGAAAATATGTATCTTCCTTTTGACCTTCTTTAACCTTTTCTACTAAAAATGATTGTGCCATTAAACACACAAGAAAACCTTTATTTGTCTCCGATAAAAGTTTAAGTTTTAAGTCTGCTAACTCCGTTATCATAGAATTCCTTTGAATATTCATATAGGTTACAAGACTGTAGGTATTTCTGCTTAAGGCATCAGCAACTACATTAGCTTTCCCAGGATGGTAGTTGATATTAAAATCATAATCCTTTAGAAAGTCCAACCACCTTCTTTGTCTCATATTTAAATCTTTCTGTGTGAAAATGTATTTGAGACTCTTATGATCTGTGAAGATTTTGAAAGTCTGTCCATAGAAATAATGCTTCCAAATTTTTAGTGCAAAAATGATAGCTGCTAGCTCTAAGTCATGAGTAGGATAGTTCTTTTTATGAGGCTTTAATTGCCTCGATGCATAAGCAACTACCCTCTTGTTTTGCATTAGAACGCAACCAAGCCCTTGTAGTGAGGCATCACTATACACTACGAAACCTTCTCCCCTTGAAGAAATCACCAAGATAGGAGCACTGGTTAATTTCTTCTTCAATTTTTGAAAACTTTGTTGACATTTATCATCCCACATGAATTTTATGTTCTTTTGTGTCAACTTGGTCAATGGTGCTACTATTTTTGAAAAGCCTTCTACGAATTTTCTATAGTATCCAGCCAAACCCAAGAAGCTTCTAATCTCTGAAACATTTGAAGGCTGCTTCCATTTTATCATAGCTTCAATCTTGTGAGGGTCAACAGATATACCAGCGCTCGAAATTACATGACCGAGAAACATAATTTCATTGAGCCAGAAGTTGCACTTGCTTAACTTGGCATATAGTTTCTCTTGCCTTAGGACTTCCAGAATTGTCTTAAGATGGTGTTCATGCTCTACTATGCTTTTGGAGTAGATCAGGATATCATCAATGAACACAATTATAAATTTATCAAGATAAGGGTGTAACACCCTATTCATGAGGTCCATGAAGGCAGCTGGTGCATTTGTGAGTCTAAAAGGCATTACTAAGAATTCATAATGACCATATCTTGTTCTAAAGGCAGTTTTTTGTATGTCTCCTTCCCTTATCATCAGTTGATGATACCTGGATCTCAAATCAATCTTTGAGTATACCTGAGTACCTTGAAGTTGATCAAACAGGTCATCTATTCGGGGAAGAGGATATTTATTTTTTATGGTCACTTGATTGAGCTGTCTATAATCGATGCATAGTCGCATAGATCCATCTTTGTTCTTCACAAATAGGACAGGGGCACCTCAAGGTGATACACTGGGTCGAATAAAACCCTTGCCCAAAAGCTCTTGGATCTGTTTCTTTAACTCCAACTCAATTGGTGTCATTCTATATGGAGGTTTAGAAATAGGTGCAGTACCAGGTAGAAGATCAATTGTAAATTCAATCTGTCTATTTGGTGGTAGTGCAAGTAGATTTTCAGGAAAAACATCTAGAAAATCCCGTACAATAGGGATGTCTTTTAATACTAGCTTCTTAGATTCTTCTCCAGAAATAAAGGCCAAGTATCCCTGACATCCCTTTAGTAATAGTTGGGTAGCACTCAAGGCTGAAATAATAGAAGGAAACTTTTCTTGAATCCCAATGAACTTGAAAGGTGGTTGATCTAGAGGTGAAAAAGTAACAGTCTTCTGAAAACAATCGACACTTGCATGGTATGCTGAAAGTCAGTCCATACCCAAGATAGCGTCGAAATCTTGAAATTCTAATAGAATAAGATCTACTAGCAAATCGTGACTTTCAATAGTAATAACACAGTTTCTATATATCTGATCAACTATCAAAGAGTTTCCAACTAGTGTTACTACCATTAATGCATTATTCATTGTCTCACGATTCTTATGCAATTTCATAGCAAAATAGGGTAATATAAAAGAATGTGTAGAACCAAAATCAATAAGCACAGATGCTGGCATACCACAGAGTGTGATGATACCTTTAATAATAGATCCCGAGGCTTCAGCATATTGATGAGTCAGTGCATAGACTCTTGCCTGTCCTTCTTCTCTAGGTCGTAGTTGTTGTTGTCCAGTTGTTTGGGGTGGAGCTCGACGTTGATGTTGCTTCTGTGGGCAATCCTTCGACATGTGCCTCGGTTGTTGACAATAAAAACATACGCGTTGTCCCATGGGGCATGAGGTGGAAACATGATCTGTTTTCCATAGAAATAACATCTTATAACAACTTGATTGCTAGGAGCTCCAACTTGTTGATGCTCAAACTGTTTGCCTTTTCCTTTCTTTGAGGGTCCAGAATGTGATCCCCCATACGTAAATGGTGTAGCACTAAAAGGTCGCTTTCGATCCTTTGTTTGTTGTAATTCATTATCCAATTTCTCTACCACCAAAACTCGATTTAACACTTCAGCATATGTTGGTAAAATTAGTACTGCAATAGACTTTCTAATTGATGATCGAAGTCCCCTCTCAAAATGACGAGCTCTTTGACTTTCATTAAAAGCAATATGTGGAGAGAACTAAGCTAACTCAGTGAAATGATGATCATATTCCATTACAGTTCTATTTCCTTGGTGGATGCTAAGGAACTCTTGTTGTTTCTCAAAGCGAACTGAATCAGGAAAGAACTGCTCATAAAATGCATCTTTAAACTGCTTCCAAGTTACCACATTACCTCCAGCCTCTAACATCCTCCTTTTTGAGGTCCACCAAGTGTCTGCCTTCCCTTCCAAAATGAAAGAAGCAAAAGGCACTTTCTGATTTTTCCTACATTCGATAGCTTCGAATGTCTTTTCCAGTTGACGAATCCAACGTTCAGCAAAAATTGGATCTGGCTTGCCTTCAAAAACTGATGGTCCAAATCTCTTAAAGTGATCTAAAGTATTATTCCTACCTCGTGGAATTTCATCTCGTTCCTCTTGACGCTCAAAATATCCTCTAATAGCATTGAGGGCTCCGTGTATATCATCTTGAGCATTGACGGGTGCTGGGGCATGAGGGGCATTCTACGAAGTCGGAGAAGCTGGTCTATAATCAGTGATAGGTGTACGTGAGGATTGGGTTTGCTCTACGATGCATAGAGCTTCTAAGTTATTATTTATTTAAACACCTCTTCGAGTGCGTAGACCAATAGCATTGCGACCATAAGCACCCCGAGTGATATGACCACTAATCTCTGGAATTGGCTCCATTACTCCTATAATAGGTTAAAGACAATCATCGGTTAGAATCAATCAAGGAACCTAATACACCTACAGGCCCCAGACCATGCTCTGAAACCATAAAAAGATGTCACATCCTGGATTATATATATATATATATATATATATATATATATATATATATATATATATATATATATATATATATATATCTTTCCACACGTAGGCCAAATAGATAAACATCACTTTATTCATCATTCATAAATATTTATTACAATTTATTTATTACAATCCATTTATTCATCGAATCATAAATAAAAAGGTAAACATAGTGATGTTAACTTCAAGAATCATCCAAGTGGCTCTACCTAGCGGTAGAGGAAGGTCCGCTCTCCACTGGAATCCGACTTAGTACTAGAGGGAGGCTACTCTGAAAATCAAAAACAAAGAAAATTCAGCAACGCTGAGTAGGAACCCCAAAAGTCAAATCAAGATGAATACATAACAAAAAATTCAATCAATCATTCCATTGGCGTATATCAAATACCCGAAGGAGTACTCCCCCAACAGCGGATGGAGAGGCTTTATCCTATGGGATGAGTTTGTGTTCTCCCAACAGCGGATGGAGGCAAACTCATATCGCACTCCCAACAGTGGATGGAGTGGTGTCCCACACCCGCCAAAGTGGGGACACGTTCCTCCCAACAGCGGATGGAGGAACCGTCCAACCGTAACATCTGACGGCCCGCTAATCCCCGAAGGGAATCGCCCTACTTGCTCTCGGCAAGAAAATAATATAATCTCACACTGGTCATGTCTATTTTGGGATGAAATAACATATTTAAAACGTATCTTTCAAATATCATCAATATCAAATAATATAAATTAGCCCTCAATTGACTTGAACTCTAGTTTAATCGATTCAATTGAACTTGATTTACGAGAGTCTAACTGAACTGATCTCTAATCCTTATTTAACAAGTCTGGAACCACCCTAGACTAGTATAATTTAGACTAGATTAAGTTCAATTTAGGTTAAACTAACTTGAATAAGTCAATCAATTCGGAATCACCCTGAATTGATCTAGACTAATCAAGTCTAGTTTAATTCAATCAATATTTGGGCTCAAGTTCAACAATAATATTGGGCTAAATTGAGCCAGTCCATATACTGGTCATGTGCATTATACATGATCGAGCATGCATTACACAAAACTGGCCCAGCCCTGGCCCTTGGACTAGTCATGTGCGTTGCATGTGACCACCCATAATGGTTGGGCTAGGGTAGCCTACGGGCCAAGGCCTGATCCGTGGGTTGGGCCTGGCCTGTGATCAATTTCATTCCAATTAATATTCAATTTCATGTCATAGAATATACTCATTAACAACATAAATAAAAACATAATAATGCATTAAAATATAAATAAGGAGAAAAGCTTTAATACAAGGAAATAACATTCTAAATTTGACTACAAATCATAAGACATTAAAAGAGAGACTAGGAGATAAGTTTTAATACAAAGAAATAGCCTTCTAAATTCAAATAAAAATCATGTTTTCAATACATATAAAATTTTAACATATTCTAGTCATATTTTAAATCATTCAGAATAATATATTTTAAATTTCAGATCAAAGAATATAAAAAAAAAAAATTTAGATAACATATTCTAGTCTAATAAGCTTTTAATCTAGATAAGATTAAAGATAAACTGTAATACAGAAAATATATCATATAAAACATATACATTTTTAACATATTTAATTCTATAATAAAAACCTTAATCATGGGTCAAAGAATATTATGTAAACTTTAACTGATTACTTTAATACAAAAATTTTGACATTTAAAGAATTGATACATATTTTTCAAACTATAAAACTTTCACATTTAAAGAATCAAAATAAAAGCTATAACTTTTAAATTTAAGAAAGGTAGGGAAACCTACCTCTTATCAACATGGTGTAACTCCTCGTTCTCTTGTCAACATGGTGTAACTCCTCGTTCCTCCCACTGCCAGGCTCGACTATGTGAGGAACGAAGGAGAGAAATCCCTCCCTTTAAATAGGAGGAGGTGAGCCTCTATTAAGGGAAATTCATTTTAATTTTCGTATTTATTTATATAAATTATTTTCATTTAATATACTAACAAATATGATATCATCATATTTGGAATACTTACTAGTTATTTCCTTAATTCATATCAACAAACAAGGAAGTAGATTAAGATTTCTTTAAATTTTAATAATAAGTAAGGAAAGAAAATCAATTCCTAACTTAAATATTTGATGTGATTACAGTTGCCTACCTTTTAGGCTTAGTGTGATTGGTCGAGTCCCTCGAGGTTACACTAAGACACTGATTGTATCCTGATCCCCACTAGAAGTCTGCCGGAGACTTCCGTTTCACATGCTGAGGGTGTCGCGTGACTCGTTAGTAAAATAGTGGAAACATATTAAGATAGAAGTCCATATCTTGATAGTTTATTTCTTGCAAAATCTGCATGTTATTCATTTCTGCTACATCTTTATTTTCAGAAAATGTCGTTTTCAAATCCCTTACGTGGCATACTTGATGTCAACCGCCTCACTTGTCCAAATTATATAGATTGACTCCGTAACTTGAGAATTGTTCTCACAGCGGAGAAAATCGTGTACGTCCTTGATACAGTGATGCCTACGCCCGAAGAAGGGGTAAGTGAGGATGAGATTGCTCACTACGTGAAGTACATTGATGACTCAACTCTTGTTCAGTGCTATATGTTGGGCTCTATGACTCCTGAGTTACAGAGACAACATGAAAAGATGGATGCCAGATCCATTCTCCTACATGTTCGCAAATTGTTTGAGGAACAGGGAAGGACTCAGCGATATGAGATATCCAAGAGCCTTTTCTGCGCTAGGATGACTGAGGGGACACCGGTTCAGAACCATGTCCTAAAGATGATTGAGTGGATAGAGAAACTTACTGGTCTAGAAATGGTCCTAGAGGATAACTTGTGTGTGGACATTGTGCTTCAGTCCCTACCAGATTCCTTTTCACAGTTCATAATGAATTTTAACATGAACAAGCTTGAGGTGACTCTCTCAGAGCTCCTCAATATGTTGAGGGAGGCAGAGAGTACTATTAAGAAAGAGAAGCCAGTTCTCTACACTGGTGAGACCAGAAAGAAAAGGAAAGC
Organism: Musa acuminata AAA Group; assembly: GCF_036884655.1. Lineage (NCBI taxonomy): Eukaryota > Viridiplantae > Streptophyta > Magnoliopsida > Zingiberales > Musaceae > Musa > Musa acuminata. The sequence continues at coordinate 34,057,670 of NC_088355.1, forward strand.
AGAAAAGTCCCTTAAAAAGGGAAAGGGTAAGGGCAAACCAGGTAAAGCAAAGGTTGCTAAGAAAGACCTAGCAAAGGATAAAGGCCAGTGCTTCCACTATGGTAAAGATGGGCACTGGAAGAGGAACTGCAAAGAGTACCTTGCAAAAAGGGTGAAATAGAAGCTTGGAGAAGCTTCAGGTACATTCATGATCAATCTCCAATTATCAGATTTTTGTGATAATGCATTGGTATTGGATACCAGTAGTGCTTATCACATCTACAATTTATTGTAAATTCTAGCAAAGCCGAGGAGAGATTGATGAGAGCAATATTGCATAAAGGTTTATTTATGCAAGACACTACTCCACACATCATGAATGTAAGTGTCTAAGAGGAAACGAGATGAGGTGAATAGTGCATACCTATGGCATTGTAGGCTAGGTCATATCCATGAGGGAATGATTCAAAAATTACTAAATGATGGATATTTAGATCCATTAGACTATGTGTCATATGCAACTTACGAGCCTTGCCTTCGTGGAAAACTGACCAACTCTCCATTTAGTGGAACTGGAGAGAGAGCCACTGAGTTGTTGGAACTCATACATAGTGATGTATGTGGACCCATGTCAACTCATGCCATTGGTAGTTACTCCTACTTCATTACCTTTACTGATGATTTCTCAAGGTATGTATATGTGTACTTAATGAAGTACAAGTCCGAGGCCTTTGAGAAATTCAGAAAATATAAGAATGAGGTGAAGAACCAGATTAGAAAGAGTATCAAAACGCTTCAATCAGATCGAGGAGGTGAGTACTTAAGTACAGAGTTTACTCAGTTCCTCAAGGATCATGAGATATTATCCCAATGGACACCTCCTTATACACCTCAGCTCAATGGTGTCTTTGGAAGGAGGAATCGTACGCTATTAGATATGATACAGTCCATGATGAGTTTCGTTGACCTACCCATCTCATTTTGGGGATATGCCCTAGAAACCATAGTTTACCTTCTGAATAGAGTTTCAACTAAGTTGGTAGTGTCTACACCATATGAGATATGGAAAGGGAAGAAGCCTGATCTTAAGGTTGTTAAGATTTGGGGCTGCCCTGCCTACGTTAAAAGACACAACCCCGATAAGTTAGAATCAAGGACAGAGCGATGCAAATTTATGGGATACCCCAAGAAAACTTGTGGGTATTATTTCTATCATTTCGAGGACCAAAAGGTCTTTGTAGCTAAGAGAGCAGTGTTCCTTGAGAAGGAACACATTCTTGGCGGAGACAGTGGGAGAATGATAAAGTTGAGCAAGGTTGGAGAACCAAGCTCAAGCACCACTCTACAACCCGAGTCTGTTCAGGTACCTAATACACAAGTTTCAACTTTACGCAGGTCTGATAGAGTATCCCATCCTCCTGAGAGATATATGGGACATATTAGAGAAGAGGATGTTGAGGATATTGATTCTCAGACCTACGAGGAGGTTATTATGAGTATAGACACCGGGGAGTGGCAAGAAGCCATGAATTCTGAGATGGATTCTATGTACTCCAACAAGGTTTGGAACCTAGTTGATGTGCCCGAAGGTATTGTACCCATCGGTTGCAAGTAGATCTTTAAGAAAAAGATTGGAGTAGATGAAAAGGTAGAGACCTATAAAGCAAGGCTAGTGGCTAAGGGGTATCGTCAAAGGCAAGGTGTTGACTACGACGAAACCTTCTCACCCGTAGCAATGCTAAAATCCATCAGAATTCTATTGGCTATTGTAGCACACTATAATTATGAGATCTGGCAGATGGATATAAAAACTGCATTCCTCAATGGAAACCTCGAAGAGGAGGTGTATATAATGCAACCTGAGAGATTCGTGTCCAAGAACTGCCAAGCTAAGGTGTGTAAGTTGCTTAGATCCATTTATGGACTAAAGCAAGCTTCCTGAAGTTGGAACATAAGATTTGATGAGACAATCAGATCTTATGACTTCGTTAAGAACGAAGATGAGCCTTGTGTGTATAGGAAGGTAAGTGGGAGCGCTATCACCTTTTTGGTGTTATATTTGGATGACATCCAGATCATTGAGAATGACGTAGGAATGCTATCTACAGTAAAAGCTTAGTTATCTAGACACTTCTCCATGAAGGACTTAGGGGAAGCATCCTATATCTTGGAGATTAGAATCTATAGATATAGATCCAAGAGGATGCTTGGATCGAGAGCACTAAGAGGCGGAGGGGTGAATTAGTGCAGCGGATATCTTTCAGCGATTAAAAACGAAAGCTGCGTTCGTTCGATAAAAACTATTTTGATGCAAAAGCCGATTCTAAGATTACTTATGATTAAGTGCAGTTTACGTCCAAACACAGTTTACGTCTAAGCGCAGTTTACGCAGTTTGCGTCTAAATGCAGTTTGCGTCTAAATACAGTTTGCGTATAAGCGTAGTTTGCATCTAAGCGCAGTTTGCGTCTATGCTCAAATTGCGTCTAAGCGCAGTTTGCGTCTAAGCGCAGTTTACGCAGTTTGCGTCTAAATGCAGTTTGCGTCTAAGTGCAGATTGCGTCTAAGCGCAGTTTGCGTCTATTCAAAACTCTATTCAAAATATAGCATGCAGTGTTTACGGCTTCGGCCCAAAAATATTTGGGTAGGCTATGTTCATTCAACATGGTTCTTGCCATTTTTGTAGATTTCGATTTTTTCTTTCTACTACCCCATTTTGTTGAGGATTTCTTGGAGTAGAGAAGTTATGGTTGTATCCATTGAGCTCACAGAATTCTTGGAAGTCATGGTTTTGAAATTCTCCACCATGATCATTTCTAATTGACGAAATCATAGAACCCTTCTGATTTTGAACAAGTTTACAAAACTTGGTAAAATATTTAAAGCATTTATTTTTTTGTTTTAAGAAGTAGGTCCATGTATATCTGCTATAGTCATCAACAATGACAAAGGCGTACTTGCTACCTCCTAGACTCGATGTAGAGATTGGTCCGAATAAGTCCATATGGATCAATTGTAAGGGTCTAGAGGTGTTTATTTGATTCTTAGCTTTGAAACTACCCTTAATTTGTTTACCTAATTGGCAAGCATCACATACATTATCTTTGATGAACTTGATATGAGGAATTCCTCTTACAAGTTCTCTAGATGATATTTGAGTGATTAGTTTCATGCTAGGATGACCTAATCTTCTATGTCATAGCCAAGCATCCTCATTCATAACCGCAAAACACATTTCATCACATAAATCATTGATGTCAATAGTGTATACGTTGTTTTGTTTTAATGCAATCACAGACATGTTCTTATGTGGTTTTTCAATGATGCAAGCATTAGATTCAAATTTGACAGTGTATCCTTTATCACATAATTGACTAATGCTCAAGAGGTTATGTTTTAAACCATCAACTAACAAAACATCTTCAATAAAGAAGTTGAATTTGTTACCTATGGTTCCTTTGCCAATTATTTTACCCTTGTTGTTGTCTCCGAAGGTGACATAGCCTTCGTCTATGCTAGTGAGCTTAGAGAATTGAGATGGATCTCCGGTCATATGCCTTGAGCATCCACTATCAAGGTACCATCTCTTGCTCCTAGCTTGCGATGGTGTGGGTTTCTACAAGAAAGGATGATTTTTAGGTACTCATTTGCTTTTGGGTGCCTCAAAGATAGATCTACATTGTTTATCATGTTGCATAGAGTTTATCATGGTTCCTTTAGGAACCCAAATCAATTTGTTTGGACTAATTTTCTTGAATGGACAATAACGCGTCTTATGTCCAATTTTGTAACAAAAGTTACATTTTGCTTGGTGTTGAACATGTAAGATGGGGCCTTTTATAAAGGTGGTTGGATTTAGGTGAGGACTTCTCATAAATCCAATTCCACTTCTTTTTGGAACGTGACCCTTATTTGCAAGGATCATGTTCAAAGACTTGCTACCAACCTCGAATTTCTTCAAGGTGTCCTTAAGTAGCAGGTTTTCGTTTTGGAGAGTTTCTAGATCATGACATTTGATACATGAATTTAAACTATCATGATATTCAATTTTTAACTTATCAAAATCACAAGTAAGACTATCATGCTCCTTTTTCAGCAATTTGTATTTTCTATTGATAATCTTGCATTCATCAAATAAGTCATGAAAGGCATTTAATAATTCATCGAAAGATAAATCAGCATCTAATAAATTCGTTACCTCCTCTCCGATGGCTATTAAGGCGTAATGAGCAACTTGCTCGGTGTTAGACTCCTCTTCTTCAGATGCGCTCGAATCATCCCATGTTGCTTTGAGCGCCTTCTTTTTTGTTGTTCTCTTTTTGGCTTAGGGACAATCACACTTGTAGTGTCCTGGCTTTTTGCACTCATAGCAAATAACTTGGTCTTTTTTGGGTTCAAGTTTACTTTCAGTGTCATTCTTAAACTTGTTTCTTTTAATGAATTTTTTAAATTTTCTTGTTAGAAGTGCCAAGTCATCATCACAGTCCTCATCACTTGAGTTTTCTTTCAAGTGATCTTCCAAAGTTCTAAGTGTCATATCCTTCCTGTTCCTTGGAAGGATGTCTTCTTGCTCTTCATGAGCTTTGCAAGTCATCTCGTAGGTCATTAATGACCCAATTAGTTCTTCAAGAGGGAAGTTATTTAGATCTTTTGCCTCTTGAACAGCAGTGACTTTAGGATCCCAACTCTTAGGAAGGGATCTTAGAATCTTATTTACGAGCTCAAAATTCGAAAAACTTTTTCCGAGTCCTTTTAGACCGTTGACAACATCCGTGAAACGGGTAAACATGTCGCCAATAGTCTCACTCGATTTCATCCAAAAAAGTTCGAAAGAGTGTAACAAAAGATTGATTTTTGACTCTTTCACTCTACTTGTGCCTTCATGAGTCACTTCGAGTGTGTGCTAAATATCAAATGTAGTTTCACAAATCGAAACACGATTAAACTCGTTTTTATCAAGTGCGCAAAATAAGGCATTCATAGCCTTTGCATTAAGAGCGAAAGCCTTCTTCTCTAAATCATTCCAATCGATCATTGGAAGAGAAGACTTTGAAAAACCATTCTCGACAAGATTCCAGAGTTCAACGTCCATAGAAATAAGAAAGATCCTCATTCGGGTCTTCCAATAGGTGTAGTCCGTCCCATTAAACATGGGTGGACGTGTAATGGAATGACCCTCTTGGTTTCCGGCGTAAGCCATCTCTCTTGGGTTTTAATCCGTTTAAGAGTTAACCGGGCTCTGATACCAATTGTTAGGATCGAGAGCACTAAGAGGGGGGGGGTGAATTAGTGCAGCGGATATCTTTCAGCGATTAAAAACGAAAGCTGTGTTCGTTCGATAAAAAATGTTTTGATGCAAAAGCTGATTCTAAGATTACTTATGATTAAGTGCAGTTTACGTCCAAATACAGTTTGCGTCTAAGCGCAGTTTACGCAGTTTGCGTCTAAATGCAGTTTGCGTCTAAATGCAGTTTGCGTCTAAATGCAGATTGCGTCTAAGCGTAGTTTGCATCTAAGCGCAGTTTGCGTCTAAGCGCAGTTTGCGTCTAAGCGTAGTTTACGCAGTTTGCGTCTAAATGCAGTTTGCATCTAAATGCAGATTGTGTCTAAGCGCAGTTTGCGTCTAGGCGCAGATTGCGTCTAAGTGCAGTTTGCGTCTAAACTCAGATTCGGAAAGATCTGAACTTAGACACTCGTTCGTAAAAGCGTAGAAGGCAGTTTACAGTTATAAATGGAATCAAAACGTAAACGTAAACTGCAAAGAAACTCGTTCGTAAAAGCGCAGAAGACAGTTTGCAGTTATAAATAGAATCAAAACATAAATGTAAACTGCAATGTAAAGATCGTACGAAAACACTGATTTACGTTTGAATGCAGATTCAGAAAGATCAGAACTTAGAAACTTGTTCGTAAAAGCGCAGAGAGCAATAGCTATGTAGGAGGTTTGCAGTAATGATAAAGTGCTCAAAATAAAAGCGAACCAGAGATTTAGAGTGGTTCGGTCAGTCTTGACCTACTCCACTTTTGGCTTCCTCCACCGATGAGGTCACCGACGTCAACTAGAGGCCTTCCTTCAAACGGCGAAGGCCAACTGCCCTTTTACAGTTTCACTCCTTTTGACGGGCTCAGGAGACAACCCTTACAGAACCTTTCTCTCCTCTCTTTACAACTCAAGACTTGAAGAACAGAAAGAGGATAACTTTTGGACTTTACACAAATTTGAGCTCTTAGAATCACAAAAAAGATCAAGAATTCGGTGTGGGTCTGTGTCTCTTCAGTGCTGAATGGGTGGGGTATTTATAGGCCCCAACCCAGTTCAAATTTGGAGCTCAAAACGATCAAATCCCGGAATTCCGGGATCAGGCGGTTGCACCTCCTGACTGGGGCGATTGCACTACCTGGCAGAGTTCGAAGACCGAGCCTCTGAGTGGTGCTACCTCTGTCAGGGGCGGTTGCACCTCTCTGCCAGAGCTCGAAGACCGAGCTAAGGCGGTTGCACCGCCTGACTGGAGAGGTTGCACCGCCTGGCAGAGCTCGAAGACTAAGCTCTGGGCGGTTGCACCTCTTGGTTGGGGCGGTTGCACTGCCCAATCTCATTGGGAGACATAGCCTGGGCGGTGCTACCTCCCTGCCTGGGCGGTTGCACCTCCCACAGCAACCTGGGTCCGAATGGGTTGAACCATTCGACTCAGTTTGAGTTCTTCAGGGGCCCAATTGCCCTAGGATTAAGCTAATGGGATCACCTCCCATTTCTAACTTAATCAAAGTGCTAACTACGATTATTTCCTAAGACATATTCTGCAGCTTGCTTCGGTGCGTCACTCGCTTCTTCCAGCGAGTTTCCGGTGAACTTCCGTCGATCATCCGATGAACCCTCGGTGATGCTCCTGCGGACTTCCGGCAAACTCCTGGATTGCGATGATCCACTTGGCAAGTTCCAACGAGCTCCTTTGGCAAGCTTCTCGACTTCTCGGATTTGTTCCCGCAGAACCTCCGATGACTGTCCGAACTTCCGTCGAGCCCTCGAACTCCCAACGTGATCATTGTCATGACTCCGGCGTAACTCCTGCTGCATGTCTTACTTTCATCGTAGTTAATCCTGCACACTTATCTCAACATATACATTAGACAACAAATGACAATTGACTTCATCATCAAAATCCGAGATTCAACAATCTAGACACTTCTCCATGAAGGACTTAGGGGAAGCATCCTATATCTTGGGGATTAGAATCTATAGATATAGATCCAAGAGGATGCTTGGCTTGTCCCAGTCCAGGTACATAGAAACCATTGTCAAAAGGTTTGGCATGGAAAATTCCAAGAAAGGACGAACATGGATATGATGTTGAATCTCATATTTTGATGATGAAACTACTTGATATATGTTTATGATTTAATCTGCGTTTTGAGTGACGCAGGATGCTTCGATCAGGATGAGACAATTAAAGCAGGAAAATCATGTTGTGCCGAAGGAACATGTCAGAAGATTGGACGTCGGGCCGGTGGATCGGTCGACGTATCGACAGAAGGCTTCGGGCCGTGGACTCGAGCATCGGGCCAAGAAGAGCGGGTATTGTGCCAAGGATATCGGAGTTGCAGAGTCAATTGGCCGATTGGGCAATAGGCTGCAGGAGAGGACGATGCACCGAAGAATCGGACGAAGCGTCGAGGGACCAATGACATGCCGGACAACTTGGTTAATTGCTTAGGATTAATTGTCTCGATCGAAGTTTTGTTTTAATTGTGCAAGATTAACTATGATAACGATGAAGACATAAAGCGAAACAAAGTGTCGGAGTCAAGCGCGAAGGATTTGTTGCGAGTTCGAGAGTTCGACGGAAGTCCGAAGGTTCGTCGGGAATGCTACCGGAACTAGCCGAGAATGAGTTAGGAGCTTGCCGAAGGGTTTTTCGGAAGCTCGCAGGAAGGTTCGTTGGAAGTTCGCGGAGCTTGCCGAAGAAGCTCGTTGGAACTCACTAAGATCAAATCGTGAAGTCTAGGAGCTTGTCGGGAGTCCGCAGAATGGTTTCCGAGAGTTCATCGGAAGACCGCCGGAAGTTTACCGGAAGCTCGCCAGAAAAAGTCTTGACTTGCGGACTTTGTAATAGCTTAGAAAATGTCTTTAAATTCATAGTTAGCACGTTAATTAGGGTTAGGATTAGGTGTTAATCCTATAACCCAAGTAGGGGCCAATTAGGCCCAAGTTCGGACTGGTTTGGACCAAGTTTGGAGCCAAACCAAGTGAGCTAAAATAGTGAAAGAGGTAGCACCGCCCAGGAGAGGATCTCCCAGCGAAGCTGGGCGGTGCAACCGCCCCAAGCAGGAGGTGGCACCGCTTGGGCTTAGTCTCCGAGCGAGACTGGGCGGTGCAACCGCCCCTGACAGAGAGGTGCAACCGCTTGGGCTCAGTCTCCGAGCTCTGCCAGGCAGTGCAACCTCTCCAGTCAGGAGGTGCAACCGCCTGATCCCGGAATTCCGGGATTTGATCGTTTTGAGCTCCAAATTTGAATTGGGTTGGGGCCTATAAATACCCCACCCATTCAGCACAGAAGCAAGATAGATAGACACCAAAATCTTGATCTTTTCTGTGATTCTTAGAGCTCAAAATTGTGGTTAAGGCCTAAAGTTCTCCTCCCTCGGTTCTTCAAGTTTTGAGTTGTAAAGAGAGGAGAGAAAGGTTCTATAAGGATTGTCTCCTGAGCCCGTCAAAAGGAGTGAAACTGTAAAAGGGCAGTTGGCCTTCACCTATTGAAGGAAGGCCTCTAGTTGATGTCGGTGACCTCGTCGGTGGAGGAAGCCAAACGTAGAGTAGGTCAAGACTGACCGAACCACTCTAAATCTATGGTTTGCTTTTATTTTGAGCACTTTATCATTACTGCAAACCTCCTACATAGCTACTGCTCTTTGCGCTTTTACGAACAAGTTTCTAAGTTCTGATCTTTCCGAATCTGCATTCAGACGTAAATCAGTGTTTTCGTACAATCTTTACATTGCAGTTTACGTTTACGTTTTGATTCTATTTATAATTGCAAACTGTCTTCTGTGCTTTTACGAATGAGTTTCTAAGTTCAGATCTTTTCGAAACTGCGTTTAGACGTAAAACTACGTTTAGACGCAAACTGCGTCTAGACGTAAAACTGCGCAAACTGTGTTTAGACGTAAAACTGTGTTTTAGACATAAAACTGTGTTTTAGACGTAAACTACTTTTAAACGTAAAACTACGTTTAGACGTAAAACTGCGTTTAGACGCAAACTGCGTTTAGACGTAAAATTACGTTTTAGACGTAAACTGAGTTTAGACGCAAACTGCGTTTAGACGTAAAACTGCATTTAGACGTAAAACTACGTTTAGACGCAAACTGCATTTAGACGCAAACTGCGTTTAGACGTAAACTGTGTTTAGACGTAAATTGTGCTCAATCTTAAGTAATATTAGAATCGGCTTTTACATCGAAATCATTTTTATCGAACGAACGCAGCTTTCATTTTTAATCGCTGAAAGATTTCTGCTGCACTAATTCACCCACCCTCCCCCCCCCCCCCTCTTAGTGCTCTCGATCCTAACATATGATACCTTATGCCTCAGCAATAGGGTCTATCATGTATGCCATACTATGTACTAGGCCTAATATAGCGTATGCTCTAAGTGTCACGAGCAGGTATCAGGCGGATCCAAGCTTGGAGCACTGGAAAGTAGTAAAGTGTATCCTTAAGTACTTGAGAAGGACTAAGGATCTTTTACTAGTATATGGAGGTAATAGCCTTAAGGTTGAAGGCTACACTAACTCAAGTTTTCAGTCTGATGTCGATGATAGTAAGTCGAATTCAGGGTATGTGTACACCTTGAATGGAGGAGCAGTGTGCTGGAAGAGTTCCAAGCAAGATACCACTGCTGACTCAACCACAGAGGCGGAGTACATTGCTGCATAAGATGCAGCAAAGGAGGGAGTCTGGTTGAAAAAGTTCATTACAGATTTGGGAGTCGTGCCGGGTAGTGAGGAGCCGATCTCCCTATATTGCGACAACAACGGGGTGATTGCTCAACCAAAGAAACCTAGGTCTCATCAGAAATCTAAGCATGTTCTGAGGAGGTTCCACCTTATCAGAGAGATCGTAACCCGAGGAGATGTAGTAGTGGAAAGAGTTCCATCCGAAGATAACATTGCAGATCCACTGACAAAGTCGTTGTCTCAGATTGTCTTTGAGCGTCACAGGGGTCTGATGGGGATCAGACACATAGGTGATTGGCTTTAGGTCACGTGGGAGATTGCTAGTCATAGGTGCCCAGCAAGCCAATCACGTGAGTGATGGCACGTGTGACTTGATACAGAATCTTTTTTGCTTATTATATTTTGGCGTATATCACTTTATAACTATTGCATAAATGCATATATATATTGTGATGTCCTTGGATTTGTGCAATGGGAATCGGATCGTGATGAGATCACGATAATGAGATCGATTCACCTTTAAACATATATCCTAAATAATCCCGGTCATAGGTTACTCGAGAGGGACATCGTGATAACCGGACAGACTGGTGTGCTGTATACCCGTCCATATGATGGATGCAACTGGTCTTATAGCTGCTCGTGTAGGGACACTAGGGATACAGTACAGGTGCTCATTAGAGAATGAGTTCACTGATTGATCCGCTTACGGAATGCTGGATGGTTGATGATGCCTTATTGTCAGATAGTGATTCCGTAGTCCTAGTGGTGTATCTGGTCCTTAGACTTGAGACACCAAGGATGTCCTGTATGAGTGCTCCACTCTTTGATACCAGACTTATAGGTTTGGCTATCACAGATCTAGTACAACTGGTCATTGGGAGTGGTAATCGACCTTACGAGGGCTATTGAGTGTCGATAGAGGATCATCCACTCTCGGCGTCATGAGAGGAATATCCCATGTGTTCTTACTCAGACAAATCCCTGGCCAGGGTCATTCAGGTTGAGAGAGAAAGAGTTCTCCGGGAGAATCTGATTAGAGCGAGACTCGAGTAGAAACCGTATGGGTCTGATAACACCATGCTTGATATACGTCTCTAGGATATTAGATGGATGAGGGACTATAGGTACACGGTAACTGAGGACATGCAGGTCCAATGGATTGGATTCCCCTGTATCGTCTGGGGACTACGGCATAGTGGCCTAGTACGTCCGTAGTCGATGAGTCAAGTGAATTATTACAGAGATAATAATTCACTGAGTTAGAATGAGTTTTGATGGGTATGACTCACAGCCAGCTCGATATTGGGCCTAGAGGGTCACACACATATGGTAGGTATTGCGATGAGTAGAGGTTCGGATATGAGATATCCGACGGAGCCCTTGTCTTATTGGATGCAGATCCAATACCCACTAGGGGAGGACCCATTAGGGTTTGATAGGGGACCTCTATAAATAGGAGGGATTCAGAGCCTGATAGGCTAGAGTCTTTGCTTACTTTCCTATTCTCCTCTCCCTCTCCACCTCAGAGCAAGCCTGGAGTTTTGAGGAGCGTCGTCGCAACCCTGCTGTGTGGATCACCGCTAGAGAGGAGGACGCTTGACCTCCTTCACCCTCTCCTAAGGATTTGCAAAGAAACAGGGATATACGATCTCCCTAGGTAACACAATATACTCTATACGCAGTTTTGAGTTTCGCGGATTTTGCGCACCAATCTTCGCACGATGACGAACATCTTTTTGGGAATCAGGGATTTTGTTTTCTTGTTCTTTCGCTGCGCATATGATGTCGCCCCCAAGATTTCCCAACAACCATCACCTGCAGCACTGACATTAGGTGGTACCACTACCAAGACTGGTGGTACCATCGCTTGATAGCCTCAGAGACTAAGTCTGGGAGGTACCACTGCCTAACAGAGTCTCGACGACTATACCACGACGGTCCCACCTCTTGGGTCATTATTTGGGCCTTTCGCTTGGCCTAACTAGCCCCTAATTGGGTTAGCTTAATTTCAATTTCAATTATGTCCTAACTACGAATTCTAAGGCATATACTAAGTAAATCCAGTTTGGTTAGTCTTGGTTTTTTTCGGCGAGCTTCCAAGGATCTTCTGGCGAACTTCCGACGATCTCTCGACAATGTTCCAATGGACTCCCGACAAGCTCCTGGACTTCACGATGATCTTCTTGGCGAGTTCCAACTAGCTTCTTTGGCAAGCTCCTGAACTTCTCGGTCAATTCTAGTAGAACTTCCGACGAACGTCCAGACTTCCGATGAACTCTCGAATTCGCAATGAAATCTCATTCTTGACTCCGGAACTTCATTTTGCTTTATGTCTCAATCACTATTGTAGTTAATCCTACACAAATAAAACCTACTTTGATCTGGACAATTATTACAAAGCTTGAATCAAATATTGTCCAGCATGTCATTAGTTCATCAATACTTCGTTTGATTCGTCGACGCATCGTCCTCTCTTGCGGCTTATTACCCAATCAGTCAGTTGACCTCCACAACTCTGATTTTCTTGGCATAATTTTCGCTCTTCTTAGCCCGATGCCCGAACTTAGGGCCCGAAGCCTTCTATCGATATGTCAACCGATCCTTCGGCTCGACGTCTAATCTTTTGACATGTTTCTCTTTGACCCAACATGATTTTTCCTACTTTAATTGTCTCTTCCTGATCGAAGCTTCCTGCATTACTCAAAATGCAAATCAAATCATAAACACTATCAATTGGTTTCATCATCAAAATCCGAGATTCAATAATCTCTCCCTTTTTGGTGATAACAACCAATTGATGATAGAGTTAACCTTAACTCCCCCTATCAATATGTCATATTGATAGAACTTTTGGATTCAAAAATCCAAGCAACATGTTATAATAAAATTATGCATAATATCATCATACTTCTCCCTCTTTGTCATCAACAAAAAAGTAAAAGTGCAACTTTCATGTGTTTGAGATATAAGCTTTACAACATTGCATAATAAACATAATCTTAAGTTTTATCATCATTGCAATTTGTAAGGTAGCAAATTTGTTCATCACCTTACAACATGCATAATCATCAAATCATCATTTATTTTGAAGATGTGCAAGATTGTAAATTTTGTAAGTTTGCATTTTTGCTTCTAAGATAGTCAAGCTAGCAATCTTCGGTGATGTTCAAGATAGCATGTTCTTTCTCCACTTTTGAGAAGTGTGATTTTTTGCTTCCTTTGCAAAATGCAAATTAACAAAATTTTATATCATTTTACAACATGGAAATTAGCAATTTGGCAAGCGTTACTTTTCTTTGAAGTACGAAGATTAACAAGTTTTTGAAAACAAATGCATGATAGCAAGCTAGCAAGATAGCAATGCATTGTTTTAGAATATGCAAGCTAGCAAATTTTAAGTTTTACATGTTTGTAAATTTTGCTACATATGCAAGTTAGTATGTTTGCTTTTCTTTATGATGTTCAAACTACAAAGTTTTTTACACATGAAAGTTGGAAATTTTTTTGCATATGGAGCTAGCCATTTTTCTCCTCCTTTGTCATTGTCAAAAAGAATGGAAGAATATAATGTTGTAATTCTTTTTCTCTTTATATCAATTTTTAAATCATGACAAAGTTAAAGTATCAATCTTTTTTTAATATGTTTGTACATCATTATAGTTTCAAATTAAAACGTGCGCAATTTTAAAACCTTACATTTCATTCTTACTTTATGCATGATACCAAAGATAAATCAATCATCACTATGGGCATATCACACATGATACTCAAGTATTCATGATACATCATTTTGGGCATAACATTCATGATGCTAAGACATTGAAATTTTTAAGCATTTATCACTTCACGCATTAAATCAACATTTTGATCATTTATTTTCTCTTTAACAATTGGCAAGAAGGGACATAGGAGAAAAAAATAATATTAATTCATGCATAAGAAATCTCAAGTTATAAATTTCAAAAACAATCAAGATAAAGCTTATTCAAATTCAAATCATCAAATCAAAATCATTTTCAAGAGATTAAAAAGAAAAGATAGATAGATTCATTAATCTCTCCTTTTTTGATAAATATTAAGAAGAAACATAGGAGTTCAAAAACAAGATAATGATTCATAGAAAAATCTCATGTATCAAATATCGAGAAATCAAGATGATGATTCATAAAAAAAATCATAAGTTATAATCAATTCATGAATATCGAAAGAACCTTCATGATTCATTTGGATAAATCTCAATAAGAAGATACAAGAACACATAATAAGAGATCTTGATTCATAAACGATTTCAAGTTATAAATCTTGAGAAATCAATATCATGATTTCGATAAAACCCATTAAATTCAAATCATTTTTATAATCCAAGAGATTCACAAAAGCACAATATATATGGATTCATTAATCTTTCATCAAAAAATCAATAAGATAGAGATGTTTCATTTTAAGTTGTTGGTTTCATACAAGTATGCTTTTGTCTTTTTATGTCAAATAAAAACATGCATCAATATGTAGGTTCAAAAAATAAATTTCATCATAAAAACCATCCATCTTGTTTATAACCGAAAAAGTAACTTTCATTGCAACAAAGATCAATAAGCCATGAATCACAAAAATCATCATACATAATTTTGAAATATAAACTTATTAAGCATGATCATTATGCATCACTACTTTGGGCATGACATCAAAAACATAGTTTTAAGTTTTCAAGGTTACACAATTTCAAACTATAAACTCATTAAGCATGATATCAAACCTCATGAATATTTTTATTAAAACATCAAGCATGATTTCATTAGACATAAAGCATTTTCAATCAAAATTGGAAATCATCAAGATACATATTATTTCTTCTTAAAAACATACATAGGATTAATCATTAGATTTAAATCTAACATTTTATTCCTTTATCATAAAATATGCAATTGTCATTATCATTTTCAAAATTAGCTAGAAAAAGAAAAATATGATCTTTTATTTATTTATTTATATTTTGTATTTTATATACTAATTTAGAAACAACATATGAAATGCATCAAGTAATTTCAAACTAAACTAAAGGGTTTTCGTTTGAGTATTTTTACTTCATTGTCGAGAGTCACCAAAGTGAAGTTTGTCATTTCGTCTTCATCGGTTTGCTCCTCTTCTTCGGGTGCACTCATTTCGTCCCAAGTCACTTTGAGTGCTCTCTTCTTCTTTGACAACTTCTTTTTAAGTTCATTTTTATTCTTTAATTCTTGTTTAATGAATTTTTTAAGTTTTATAGTGAGAAGTTCAAGTTCATTATCACTTAAGCTTTCGCTCGAGTGGTCTTCATTTGTTCTAAGTACAAAATCCTTCCTATTCTTTGGAAGGTTATTCTCAAGTTTATCATGTGTCACATTAGTCATTTCGTAGGTCATCAAAGATCTGATAAGTTCTTCGATCGAAAAAGTATTCAAATCCTTAGCCTCTTGAATGGCCATTACTTTAGAGTCTCAATTTTTAGAAAGTGATCGTAAAACTTTATTCACAAGTTCAAGATTCGAAAAACTTTTACCAAGAGCTTTTAGACTATTGATGACATCCGTAAAACGGGTGTACATATCTCCAATAATCTTGCTTGGCTTCGTTCAAAAACGTTCAAAATCATGCATCAAAAGATTTATCTTAGAATCTTTTACTCTACTAGTGCCTTCGTATGTGATTTCAAGAGTGTGTCAAATATCGAAAGTCGTTTCACACATAGAAATTTGATCGAATTCATTTTTGTCTAAGGCACAAAATAGAGCATTCATAGCTCTAGCATTTAAAGAAAATATTTTCTTCTCCAAATCATTTCATTCATTCATTGGAGTAAAAGACTTTTGAAATCCGTTTTCAATGATATTCCATAAGTTTAAATCCATAGAAAGCAAGAAAACTCTCATTCGAGTTTTCTAATAAGTGTAGACCATCCCATTGAACATAGGAGGACGAACGATTCAAAAACCCTCTTGAAATCTGAAAAGAGTCATTTCTCTTAGGTGTTAAACTAATGAGAAATAACATGGCCCTGATACCAACTATTAGGAATGAGTTGGCACTGGGGGGGGGGAGGGGGGGGGGGGCAGGGGGGTGGGGGGTTGGGGGTTGAATTAGTGCAACAGATAAAAGTGTCGGTTTAAAAGACTTGTACGATAAAAATTAATTTCGACGAAAACCATTTCGGAGAGATGTTAACTTGAAGGCATTTTCGTAAGGTAGTAAAAGCAATAGGCAAGTTAAGTAGTTTGCAGTAAAGATAAATTACTCAAACATAAATGCAAACTGTTTTATAGTGGTTTGGTCATCGTGACCTGCATCCACTACACCGATTCCTCTTCCATCAAGGCCATCAGCATCCATTAATGATTTTCTTTCAACGGGCAAAGATCAAATACTCTTTTATAACCCTCTTCTCCTTTTTATTGGTTTAGGAGACAACCTTTACACCACCTTCACTCCTCTATAAAACTATACTAACACTTAGAGCTTTTAGAAGAGTTCTCACAAGATTACGACAGAGTTTTTCTACTTTTTTTCACTCAATTCTTATGTATGTTAACCAGGGATGAGAGGGATATTTATAGGCCTCAAGTAGATTCAAACTTGGAGCCTAAAAAGATCTTATCCTGGGTTTTTCTGGTCTTAGCGATGCCATCGCCTGTGTTGAGCGATACCACCGCCTGTGTTGAGCGATACCACCGCCTGCAACACTAACACTGTGCGGTACCACCACTTAGGAGATTATGTTTGGGCGATACCACCACCTAGACTGGTGGTACCACCGCCTAACAGCCTCGGAGACTAAGTCTGGGCGGTACCACCGCTTGACATCATCTCGAAGATTATGCCATGACGGTGCCACTTGTTGAGTCACTGTTTGGGCCTTTCACTTGGCCCAACACAGTCCATACATGGGCGCAACTGGCTTCTAATTGGGTTGGCCTAATTCTAATTATAATTATATGCTAACTATAAATTCTAAGGCATACACTAAGCAAATCTGGTCTGGTTAGTCTTGGTTTTTTCCGACGAGCTTCCGGGGATCTTCCAGCGAACTTTCGACGATCTCTCGATAATATTCCAACGGACTCCCGGTAAGCTCTTGGACTTCACAACGATATTCTTGATGAGTTCCGACGAGCTTCTTCGGCAAGCTCCTAGACTTCTCTATCAATTCTGATAGAACTTCCGATGAACATTTGGACTTCCGACGAACTCTCGAACTCCCAACGAAATCTCATTCTTAACTCCGGAATTTCATTTTGCTTTATTCCTTAATCACTATCATAGTTAATCCTGCACAAATAAAACTTATTCCGATCTAGACAATTATTACAAAGCTTGAATCAAATGTTGTCCGACATGTCATTGGTTTATCGATACTTCATTTGATTCTTCGGTGCATCGTCCTCTCTTATGGCCTATTACCTAATCGTTCAGTTGACCTCTGCAACTCCAATTTCCTTGATACAATTTTCGTTCTTCTTGGCCCAATGCCCGAACTCCGAGTCTGAAGCTTTATGCAGATAGTCGACCGATCCTTCGGCTCGACGTCCAATTTTCTGACATATTTTTCTTCGACCCAACATGATTTTTTCTATTTTAATTATCTCTTTCTGATCGAAGCTTCTTACGTCACTCAAAACACAGATCAAATCATAAACACTATCAATTAGTTTCATCATCAAAATTGGAGATTCAACGAAATCATTATTCTTCCATCACCACAACATCTTGGAAACCCTTTATGCTCCCAAAATGCCACCATGTAAATCCATTGAAGTTATACGTGTTTCAGTCAGTCTCCCACCCTTTTATATATACTTAGCACGTGAGAAGTGCTAAGTATATATAAAAGATCCTATATCATTTATACTAGGGCTAATTATATATTGCTTCCTATGGTTAAATTTCATTAGCATCATAACCTTTTGATTTAAAAAATTTATATTAAAATTTTTATAGTTATAAAAATAAAATATTTAACTCTCTTTATCCTAACGCTATCGATTTTATAGATAAAATATATCACACATACAGAAATGACATAAAAATATTAGATAAAGGGATAATTTTAATATCCCAGTTAATTTTTTGTGATGGTAGATGACAACGTTATTGGAAGTCATGAGTCAATATTATGGATGAGGAGAGAGAGCTATGGATGAGGAGAGAGAGCGACGATGAGAGGTAAGACAAATAGAGAGAAAGAAAATGATAGTACATATATCGATGATATGCATCTACATCAATATCGCTCGGTATCTGCGTTGGTATCGACGTAGATATAGATGCAAAGCGACGAAAGGACTACTCAGCAATTATATAGATGCCGATGAATATACATAGTGATGTTGCTTAGTATCTGCATCAATATTGATGCAGATATAGATGTAGAGCAGTGTCACTCTGCACATACGATGGCATCGACAAGGATGCAAAATAGGATGATGTCGCTCTGCAGTTACATCGGCACCGATGTAGATACTATAGATACAGGGTAGTGAAAAGATTACTCGGCATTTGGATCAACACCAATACCAACAATGACGTGACAAGAGTGGTGCTGGTTTGCATCTCCTCCTCCCCCACAAGAAGTCGTAGAAGTCTCTAGCATTCTCGGCAACTATTGTATCGTTTTCATCGATTATAATCATAACAGTTACCTATGATCCTCAATAGCATGATCGTTCGCTACTACCATAAATGTAACTAGGATACTAAAATTATTTTTTTACCTAATTTTTGTATAAAAAAATGATATTATGATAAATAGAGTTAAATGTATCTCTTTAATAACTATAAGGATTCCAATATAAATTTTTTTAAGTCTAACAACCAAAATACTAAAAAGATCAGTAATATATAGTTAGCCTTTTATATTGTTGAATTGAGAAATAGGTTGAGAAAGAGATTATTTTTATTCATTAAGGTGATGCATATTTATCTGAGATTGCCTCAATCACTTAAATCTCACAATCAAATCAATTATCTGAGATTGCCTCTATCATGTGATCTTTTGAGATGATTTCTATCATATACAACAATATAACAATAGTAAAGGGGAATGAATAGAAAGTTAGAAGGAATGGTTTTGATCCACACGCATAATTCTCAACGGCGCGGTAGAACTATGGCCATGAGCACAATCAGAAACATTGGAAGTTCTTCTAGATTTAGACGTTGCTATGTTAGAAGTGGCAAGTCAGAGTTCACTGCCAGATTCGGAACATGATCCTGCGCTGCAAAAGCCAGAAGCTGCTTGTTTCACAGAAGCTGTTCCAGCTTCTTATGGTATCCGTGGGATCCCCAGCTTCTAATGGTATCTGTGGCAGATAACTTCCCCCTTCCCCGGCATCCACCGGCGGCCATTAGGCCTTCCAACCAGGAGATCAGCCTCCTCAGATTGCTGAAACTTTTGGCTACCACCATCAGAAAGCTTTTGTTTCTTTGCTACTGTGCAGGTGAATTTTGATAGCAAGTAGATTCCTTTTTACACTCTGATTTAGTTGTGTATGGAAAGACCAATAAATCTTAAGTTGGTTTATAAGAGTTAAAGATGAAAATAGTTTTATGATCATCAACGTGCTTTGCGTTGTCTTTCCACAGACAGACAGATGGCAAGCACCAATGCGTAATGCCAAGCAGGGATTTAGGGGAGATGGCCATCGTTGTCTTATCATGTCCAGGAAAACCTGGAAGAAGGAGGCCCCAATGGCCAGCCATTAGAGCAGCAGATTCGAGCATCACTTGCATTTCTTATTATAATGGTCAGAAGTGCATCTTACCTGCCCAACTAGCCATATCCAAAAAGCCACACACAGCCTCTTCTCTGATGGCCCGTCGATCGCGTTGCATTAGACCCGACTCCCGGATCAGTTTTAAGATTATTCTGATTTCGATTCGAATCGTCGTTTTTTATTTTTATTTTTATTTCTAATTAAATATAACTTAAAATAAAAAATAAGAAAATAATCATTTATTTAAAAAATTACAAATCGTCGGTTCGATAGATTAAAAAAATCGTCGGTTTTGATTCCAGAAAACCGTAGCTGAACTCTTCGGCTCGGTTCGATTCCGGTTCGATTCGATTCGGGTTCAATTCTGTTAGGAACTTAACTGAACTGAACTGATGAACCGTGTGCATAAATATTTTATGCAACCCAGTTCTTCTTCTTCTTCTTCTTCCGCTTATAGCCTATCCAGTTTCGTCTTCCAGAGTCTCCGAGTGAATGTTGCAAGTGTTATTACGGAGGAATGAAATAATGGCAGATCGCCCCTTGGTTATCGAACACCGCCACCGGCGGCGGCGCTCTCGAGCATCGAGTGAGTACCTTGGAGTTCGCCGTAGGCCATGGGGCCGCTATGCTGCTGAGATCCGGAATCCATACACGAAGGAAAGGCACTGGCTCGGCACCTTCGACACCGCAGAGGAGGCTGCAGTCGCCTACGACCTCTCCTCCATTTCCTTCAGTGGACTGGCTCGTGCTCGAACCAACTTTTATTATCCTTTTCTAGCTCCTCCTAACATGCCATCTCCACCGCCCCCGCCGCCGCCGCCGCCTCCTCCTCCTCCTCCTTCACCTACATCCGAGCAAAGGGATGATCTCCATCTCGAGTTCGATTACGTTCAGGATGACGAGTCGATGACCATCGCAGCCATCCTGCAGAGTTTTCGCCGCTCCTCATCTCTTTCTTCATCTTCTTTTCTGTGGTAAGCAGAGGTATCGGATGCTTGCAGTGCTTCACCTTCTTTTCTCCACTATGATTTCTTGTTGGTCTTGATGCTAAATATCATCAATTTCGAAAAGTTATAGAAACTGCTATAGTATTAGAACTCAATTTCGTTGCCACCTTTGAACGGAGAAATATTTATCATAATTTATGACTCCACACTTGAAACACAACACTCCGCTGAATTATTACCTTATATATTCATCAAAGAGAATATTTCATACATTATTGGAAAATATTTTTTTCAATTAAACCTATAATAAAAAATCATCAGGAGGTTGTTTGAAATTATTATTTTTCTTTTCATTATTAACTGGAACGTTAGATAGATCACATCAAAAAATCAATCCAATCTCAATCTTTTTATAGGTCTAAACATTAGATCGAATACTCGAGACCCTCTCAATTGTACTCGAAGATCTCTTACAAGCGTGAGCTCAAATTGATAAGATACTAAAGTCTTATCGTAAAAGAAATAAAAGAAATGATAAGACTCTGATACCAAATGATAAGATCCTAAAGTCAAATGATAATTATCATTTCGAGAGGATCGACCTCCTTGATCGTTTCGAATGGATCGATCTCCTAGGGCTTGTCATAACAAACTGGAATAAAATTTCATTGATTGATTAATTGATTTAAAAAAACGGTTACATCACTATTTATAGAGTTCCACCTACAATCTATCAAGACTTGAACTCTTAATAATAATTAAATATTAAATAAATTTCTACCCGATTCAACTAAACAGACTCAATAAACATTATTCAAAAATAGATCTTAATACAAGTCAAGTTGATCAAGTCATCATCCATTAGTTCTATTGATAACAATATGATCGATGTTAGTTTCGACCTCACACTTAAGAGCCAAAATGTTGTTGTCAGAAGTGCTTCCTCTTTTTTAATCTAACATTTGACTAACTAAATGGCAATATAAAAAAAAATCTAATTTTAAACCACTGGGGAGACCGTCTCTTTCCATTGTTAGGTGAGGTTTGAGAACAAAACATTACTTTTACCTACCGAAGTTGTTCTTATAGTAATTAATTGTGAGGATTCATGGCTGTTGATGGTCAGAAGTGGCTGCTGGTGAACACCAAGCTTAAATTCGATCTCTCACCTTCCAAGGAAACATGCCCGACTATATAAGAATAGAAACAACAGCTGTTTCATCTCCTTCCACTCCAAAATACACGCACTTACAAGTACAAGTATTCTTGGATATAGAAATTACATAAAGCATTATAGTCTTAGATTCATTAATTTTAAAGGATTAAAACTCGTCATAATATTATCTATATTAGATGATTTAAATTAATTAAACTCTTATCTTAATATTTCTTATATCAATAAAACTTTTATTAGCATTATCCTTTAACACAAATATGAAGGTTTATGGTCTCTCCTGATGGGGATATAAACAGGAATAACCTTTGTATAGGAACAAATACTAGAAGACCAAAATACGCAGCGGAATAAAATGGAAACACAATCAAACAGAACACCAAGATATACGTGGAAAACCCCTTCAATGTGAAGGGTAAAAACCACGGGGCAAACTAGAGATAATCCACTATGAGAATAATGAATATACAAATCTCAATCTCTTGCCCAAAACCCAAGCAACAATCACAAGAGAATAACTGGGATACAAGGATCACGTTACTGCCCACAATATCTAAAACCTCCCAAGTAATCACAGCAAGAGCCTACTGTAGATTTGATCTAACCTGAGATGAGAACACTGCTAGATGATTGTGAACAGTCTCTCTGCGTTGTCCTTGTCTTCTTCCCTTTCTTTCTCTTCCTTTTCTGCCTTGTTCTCCTTCTTCTCTTTGGAATCTCGTGGCTTAAAAGATCTGCCTCGTTGCTGCCTTTTTATTGCTTTAATCTGCCTCTAAAACGTAGCCACCACACCCCCCTAATCTTAATTAGGGTTAGGTTAAGAGGGGGTGTGAGCTGTGGGCTGATAAAGCCCACATGGGCTGAATATGGGCCATCAGCCCAACAACCTCCCCCTTCAGCCCATAAGGGAGGCTGTCCCATGACTCCTCAATGTGAAGCCATACCGACCAACTGTCGGCATATCTCCTGTCTTTCTTTTGTTAAGGTCTTCGTCAACATGTCTGCTCCGTTGTCATCTGTATGAATTTTCTGAAGCTGCAACTGCTTCTCTTCAAATACATTTCGAATCCAGTGGTATCTGACATCTATATGCTTTGACTTGGAATGAAACATTGGGTTCTTACACAAATGGATGGCACTCTGGCTGTCACAATGCACCACATAATTTTCCTGTTTCAGCCCCAATTCTTGTAAGAATTCTTTCATCCATAACATTTCTTTGCATACCTCTGTAGTAGCAATATATTCTGCTTCTGTGGTGGAGAGAGCAATACACCTTTGTAACCTGGATTGCCATGACACAGCTCCCCCTGCAAAAGTAAGTACATAACCTGAAGTAGACTTCCTCGTATCTATATCTCTTGCCATATCTGCATCTGTGTAACCTGTTAACGCAGGTGGTCTACCTCCAAAGCTTAAACAAACCTTAGAGCTCCCTCTGAGATATCTAAAAATCCACTTCACTGCTGCCCAGTGCTCTTTGCCTGGATTTGCAAGAAATCTGCTAGTAACACCCACTGCATATGCGATGTCCGGCCTCGTACATACCATTGCATACATTAAACTTCCAACTGCTGAAGCATAAGGAACCTTTTGCATTTTCTCCTTCTCCTCATCACTTGACGGACTCTGTTCTGAGCACAACTTGAAGTGACCTGCAAGAGGAGAACCAACTGGCTTAGCATTGCTCATACTAAATCTTTCCAATACCTTCTCGATGTATTTCTCCTGTGACAACCAAATCTTCTTGTTTTTCCTGTCACGAGAAATCTGTATGCCTAGTATTTGCTTTGCTGGCCCCATGTCCTTCATTGCAAAAGACTCACTCAGTTCCTTCTTCAACCTGTCAATTTTAGACATATCTTTTCCAAGAATAAGCATGTCATCAACATAAAGTAAGAGAATAATAAAATTCTCACCAAACCATTTGATGTACACACAATGATCTGAAACCGTTCTTTTGTATCCATTTTCTGTCATAAATGAATCAAACTTTCTGTACCACTGTCTTGGAGCTTGCTTTAGCCCATACAAGCTCTTCTTCAACTTGCAGACAAAATTATCTTTACCTTTGACTTTGAAGCCTTCTGGTTGCTCCATATAAATTTCCTCCTCCAAATCACCATGAAGGAAAGCTGTCTTCACATCTAACTGCTCAACCTCCAAGTCCTGGCTAGCAGCAATACCAAGAGCAACACGAATAGAAGACATTTTAACAACAGGAGAAAATATCTCTTCAAAGTCAATACCTTTCTTTTGACCAAAGCCTTTCACAACCAATCTAGCTTTGTACTTTGGTTGAGAACAATATTCTTGAGTCTTCAACCTAAAAACCCACTTGTTCTTCAAGGCCTTCATTCCATTTGGTAGCAGCACCAAATCATAAGTGTGGTTCTTCTGAAGAGCATCCATCTCTTCCTGCATAGCAACTAACCACTTCTCTTTCTGCTCACTCTCAACTGCTTCCTGGTAACTCTCTGGTTCACCTGCATCAGTAAGCATCACATACTCTGTTAGGATCGAGAGCACTAAGAGGGGGGGGGTGAATTAGTGCAGCGGAAATCTTACAGCGATTTAAAAACCAAAAGCTGCGTTCGTTCAAAAACTGTTATGATGCAAAAGCAAATTCTCAGTTTGTATCTAAGTGCAGTTTGCGTCTAAGCGCAGATTGCGTCTAAGCGCAGTTTTGCGTCTAAGCGCAGTTTACGCCTAAACTCAGATTTACGTCTAAACACTGTTTTACGTCTAAACGCAGATTTACGTCTAAACGCAGATTTACGTCTAAACTCAGATTTACGTCTAAACGCTGTTTTACGTCTAAACGCAGATTTACGTCTAAACGCAGATTTACGTCTAAACGCAGATTTACGTCTAAACGCAGTTTTACGTCTAAACGCAGATTTACGTCTAAACTCAAAAACTTGTTTGTATACTCGCAGAAGGCAGTATGCAGTTGGAATCAAGACGTAAATGTGAACTGAGATCTGATGATTGAGCGAGGAAAGCCGATTTACGTCTGAATGCAGTTTTACGTCTAAATGCTGAAACTCGTTCGTAAAATCGTAGAGGACAGATTGCAGTTATCAATAGGATTAAAGTGTAAGTGTAAACTGCAAAGAAGCTCGTTCGTAAAAGCACGGAAGACAGTTCTGCAGAATCAAACGTAAACGTAAACTGTAATGTATGAAAATACGAATTTACGTCTGAATGCAGATTCGGAAGAAGAGCACTTAGAACTTGTTCGTGAAAGCGCAGAAAGCAGTAGTAATGAGGGAGGTTTGCAGTAATGATAAAGTGCTCGAAAATAAATGCAAACCAGAGATTTAGAGTGGTTCGGTCAGCCTTGACCTACTCCACTTTTGGCTTCCTCCACCGATGAGGTTGCCGACGTCAACTAGGTGCCTTCCTTCAATGGGCGAAGGCCAAACTTCCCTCTTACAATTTCTCTCCTTTTGACAGGCTTAGGAGACAACCTTTACAGACCTTTCTCTCCTCACTTTACAATTGAAAACTTGAAGAACAGAAGGAGGAGACTTAAAGGCTTTACAACACTTTTGAGCTCTTAGAATCACAGAAAAGATCAAGATTTCGGTATTGGTCTGTATCTTTTCAGTGCTGAATGGGTGGGGTATTTATAGGCCCCAACCCAATTCAAAATTCGAGCTCAAAACGATCAAATCGATCAAATCCCAGAATTCTGGGATCAGGCGGTTGCACCTCTCAACTGGAGAGGTGGCACCGCCTGGCAGAGCTCGAAGACTGAGCTCGATAGTTGCATCACCTGGCAGAGCTCGAAGACTGAGCTTGGTGGTTGCATCACCTGGCAGAGCTCGAAATCTGAGCTCGGTGGTTGCATCACCTGGGAGAGCTCCAAACTGAGCTCAGGCTGATGCACCTCTCTGCCAGAGCTCGAAGACTGAGCTTGGTGAATGCATCACCTGGCAGAGCTCGAGACTTAGCTCAGGCTGATGCACCTCTCTGCCAGAGCTCGAAGACTGAGCTCGGTGGTTGCATCGCCTGGCAGAGCTCGAAACTTGAGCTCTGGCGGTGCAACCTCTTGGCTGGGGCGGTTGCACCTCCCAACCCCACAGCCCAGGCGGTTGCACCTCCTGGCTGGGGCGGTTGCACCTCCCAACCCCACAGCCCAGGCGGTTGCACCTCCTGGCTGGGGCGGTTGCACCTCTCAACCCCACAGCCCAAGCGGTTGCACCTCCTGGCTGGGGCGGTTGCACCTCTCAACCCCACAGCCCAGGCGGTTGCACCTCCTGGCTGGGGCGGTTGCACCTCCTGGTGCAATCTGGGTCCGAATGGTTCACTCCATTCGGCCCACTTTGAATCTTTTCAGGGGCCCAATTGCCCCAAGATTAAGCTAATGGGATCACCTCCCATTTTCATGCTTAATCATCGTGCTAACTACGATTAACTCTAAGACAACTTCTGCAGCTTTGCTCCAATGCGTCAATCGCTTCTTCCGGCGAGTTTCCGGCCAACTTCCGTCGATCAACCGATAACCCTCGGTGATCCTTCTGCGGACATCCGGCATACTCCTGGACTTGCGACGATCCACTTGGCGAGTTCCGACGAGCTTCGCTTGGCAAGCTTCTGGACTTCTCGGATCTGTTCACGCTGAACCTCCGACGACCGTCCGAACTTCCGTCGAACTCTCGAACTCCCAACGTGATCCTGATCTTGACTCCGGGGCAACACCTGCTGCTTGTCTTACTCTTTATCGTAGTTAATCCTGCACAACAAAACAAAACTTCGATCGAGACAATTAATCCTAAGCAATTAACCAAGTTGTCCGACATGTCATTGGTCCCTCGACGCTTCGTCCGATTCTTCGGCGCATCGTCCTCTCGTGCAGCCTATTGCCCAATCGGCCAGTTGACTCCGCAACTCCGATATCCTTGGCACAATACCCGCTCTTCTTGGCCCGATGCCCGAGTTCACAGCCCGAAGCCTTCTGTCGATACGTCGACCGATCCACCGGCCCGACGTCCAATCTTCTGACATGTTCCTTCGGCACAACATGATTATCCTGCTTTAATTGTCTCAACCTGATCAAGGCATCCTGCGTCACTCAAAACGCAGATTAAATCATAAACATATATCAAGTAGTTTCATCATCAAAATACGAGATTCAACAATCTCCCCCTTTTTTATGATGACAACTACTTGATGACGGAGTTAACCTTAACTCCCGGAGTTTAAACAAACTCCCCCTATCAATATGCCATATTGATAGAACCTTGAATTCAAACTGAATTCAAGTCATTGCAATATTCATCATGAATACTTGCAACACGTCAACATGAACATATGCATAAACTTTATGCATCACATGTCATGTCATCAACATACTTTCATCAACATACTTCTCCCCCTTTGTCATCAACAAAAAGGAGAAGTATCACAATCAAGTGTTTGTGTGTGATATTGGTTCAACTCTTTGCATGAAAAACATAATATCAAGTTTTATCATCATGCAAGTTTGCTAATATCAACATGAAAAATTACGATGTAAGCTTTTGATATCATAACGCAAACATTTCAAGTGTTTTTCAATTGTAGCATTTCATCACATGGTAAGATATCAACGCGTAAAATTACGATACAAGCTCTTGATATCTTAACGCATGATGCAAACATGGCATAATGCAAGTTTGGCAATCATAGCATCAATTCATATATTTCTCACCCTTTGTTATCAACAAAACGGAGAACGATATAAGCAAATTTTAAGCATAAGTGCTTGTAATTATTCATGTCATAACTAGGTTCATGTCATTTTCCAACAGTGAGTGATAGGATATCAATTATACAAACATCTCAAGGAAAACATGACATGGAGATAGCTTTGAAAACTTCTTCCTTTTTTGTTATTATCTTTTTGCATGAAGGAGGAAGACTATTTGTGATACATGCTATTTGTGAGTGAAGTTAGAATCGATGAGAGATTAAATCATGCTTCATTTTTACAAGGACCAAGATATGTATGTGAAATAAATCCTTGCAAGTAAAAACACTTTCATCCATATTCATCAAATCCATTTCTCAAAAAATATTTTTCACATGATGTGTGTATGAGAGATGTATTTGCTAGTTAATTACATATGTCAAAAATCAATGATATGAACTAAACTTGATATGACATATGCTTGGTAAGTTTGGAAGAGAGTGAACTTGATATGTTAGATTCAAGAGAATCCGAAAATGAAATTTGACTCTTTCTTCCATTCGGACAAGGTTTTGCTATAGATATTCAATTACAATCATGAAGGTAAAGCATGCTTGTTATCATGGAAGTTTTGTATTCAAGCACATAATTTTCAACAAGTAATTGTGTAAAATCATTATGTCAATCAAGTGATTCGATCATTCAATCAAGAAGGTTCGAAAAATAATTTTAAC
The DNA here is from genome assembly GCF_036884655.1 of Musa acuminata AAA Group. NCBI lineage: Eukaryota > Viridiplantae > Streptophyta > Magnoliopsida > Zingiberales > Musaceae > Musa > Musa acuminata. The sequence goes on from NC_088355.1 coordinate 34,085,882, forward strand.
ACGTTCAATCATTAGGACGTGTTTTTGCCATAGTTTTTCAAATACAATCATAAAGATAAGACATACTCATCATCATGATAGTATGATAGCAGGTTTACCAAATACAAGCTGGCAAAAAATTTGTACATTTTAAGGCCCGCAAGCTAGCAATTTTGAGATGTTCAAGAAAGCAACTCTTGCTTCTTGATATATGCAAATTTGTCAAGTTTTGCTAGATGTGCAAGTTAGCATTTTGCCTCTTGAGATAGGCAAGATAGCACATTTGCTTCTTTTGAGATAGCAACTTTTTGCTTCTCTTTAGACCAACAAGCTAGCAATTTTTACGATAAGCTAGCAAAAATTTTGAAAGCAAATGCAAGATAGCTTTCTTGTGTAAGCTCATGATTCTTGCTTCCTATTGCAATGTGCAAATTGCAAGTTTTGCTTTTTGAGATATTCAAGATAGTGATGTTCAAGAAGACAATTTTTCTTCTTGAAATAAGCAAGTTAGCAATCTTTGCTTCTTAAAATAGGCAAGCTAGCAATCAAGTTTTTTCATCTTTTGTACAAGCTAGCTATCTCCCCCTTTGTCATTGTCAACAAGGGAAAAACCCTTTACATCAATTTCTAAATCATGACAAAGGTAAGTACTCATTCTTATTTGTGCATCATTATAGTTTCAATGCACAAATTCATTAACATTACATTTCAAAAAATTTATGCATGATACCGAAAAATCAATCATCATCATGAGCATATCAAACATGATATTCAAGCATCCATGATATATCATTTTGGCAGCATGATCATAGATATTCAAACGATGGTATCTAGAATTCATTACATCCTATTATGCATGATCATTAACTCCTCATTTGTATTTCATGCATTATTTCATTTCATCTCATAAGGAATATCAAGAAGAGTTATTGGATGATGAGATAAATATTTTATGAATACACAGAATATCATAAGTGTTTCATGTAGTCATATTATCACATGAAGCATATTATCATTTTTAAGATTCATAACATGAATAATGTTATTACTATTTCATCAAAATCAGTTTCGAGATTCACATAATATCATGAAATCATTAATCTCGATAAAATGGGAAAAACATTTTCTTTTTAAGTGATTCTTTTAACACATCATAAAAAAGAAAAACTCATTCATAATTCAAGTGATTTACAAGATATCATAAATGAATTTATCACTTGTATTTTACCAAAATCGAGAACTCTAGAGTTAGAAAATGATTGAAGCATTTAATCTGATTGAAGAATGATTCATATTTAAAGTGTAGCATTTGTCAAATCTGACATCATCAAGTATAACTTTAATATTTTCATTGCAACATTAAGCAAGGTTTCATTGAACATAATTTTGAATGATTCTTATAAATGCCTAAAACTTCTTTAGTTTATGATTGACTTTATAATAGCATGCTCAAATCTTTATTCTTATGTCAAAACCATACATTATATTTAATAAACAAAGACAATGAAAAATATCAAGCCTTCCAGACAAAAGCCATGTATCATCATTGAAAAGCAATATGAAAATCATCAAAATATACATTCTTGCTTCTCAAGCACATAAGATTAATCTCACTAGGTGTAAAATCATTAGATTTCTATCTTGCATTAACATAAGACATGCAATTTTCATTATCATTTTCAAGACTACAAGTATGATCATATTTTTGCATTTTCATTGTTAAATTATTAAAAATATAATTTTCAAGAAAATTTAAAGAAAAATGCATCATGAAAAGCATCATGTAATTTCGAAGTAAATTAGGGGGATTTCAATTACCTCATCATTGTAGGCTGTTAAGGCGTAGTTTGCCGCCTTGCTTATGTTGACTTTCTCTTCTTCGGAGGAGCTCGATTCATCCCAATTTTTGTTCTTCTTCTTGCGTTTAAAGCAAGTAGTTCCATTCTTTTTGCTTTTTAATTTTCGTTTCATTTTAAGTTCACCATCACTTGAGCTTATGCTCGAGTGGTCTTCAAATGTTCTATGTCCCAAATCCTTCCTGTTCTTTGGAAGGTTGGTTTGTTCATCATTGTCCTCATCACTTGAGTCATCGCTCAAGTGGCATTCATTTGTCCAGAGTTCCAAATCCTTCCTGTTCTTTGGAAGGTGGTTCTCAAGTTCTTCACGTGCATTGCACGTCATTTCATATGTGATCAATGAACCAATTAGTTCTTCAAGTGGAAAATGGTTCAAGTTTTTCGATTCTTGAATAGCAGTTACTTTTGAATCCCAAGTTTTAGAAAGTGAGCGCAAAACTTTGTTAACGAGTTCAAAATCCGAAAAGCTTTTACCAAGTGATTTTAAACCATTGACGACATCCGTAAAACGGGTGTACATGTCAACAACGGTTTCGCTTGGTTTCATATGAAAAAGCTCGAAATCAAGCAGTAGAATATTAACTTTCGAGTCTTTGACTCTACTAGTTCCCTCGTGCGTGATTTCAAGAGTGCGCCAAATATCGAAAGCCGTTTCACACGTAGAAATCCGATTGAACTCATTTTTGTCCAATGCGCAAAATAAGGCATTCATAGCCTTTGCGTTTAAAGAAAAATTCTTCTTCTCCAAAACCGACCATTCGTTCATCGGTTTGGAGGGAAGTTGAAAACCGTTTTCAATGATATTCCATAAATCCAGATTTAGAGAAATTAAGAAAACTCTCATTCGAGTTTTCCAATAAGTGTAGTCCAATCCGTTAAAGAACGGTGGACGAAAGACCGAACAGCCCTCTTGAAAAGTCATTTCTCTCGGGTGTAAATCCGAAATGAGAAATACCCGGCTCTGATACCAATTGTTAGGATCGAGAGCACTAAGAGGGGGGGGGTGAATTAGTGCAGCGGAAATCTTACAGCGATTTAAAAACCAAAAGCTGCGTTCGTTCAAAAACTGTTATGATGCAAAAGCAAATTCTCAGTTTGTATCTAAGTGCAGTTTGCGTCTAAGCGCAGATTGCGTCTAAGCGCAGTTTTGCGTCTAAGCGCAGTTTACGCCTAAACTCAGATTTACGTCTAAACACTGTTTTACGTCTAAACGCAGATTTACGTCTAAACGCAGATTTACGTCTAAACTCAGATTTACGTCTAAACGCTGTTTTACGTCTAAACGCAGATTTACGTCTAAACGCAGATTTACGTCTAAACGTAGATTTACGTCTAAACGCAGTTTTACGTCTAAACGCAGATTTACGTCTAAACTCAAAAACTTGTTTGTATACTCGCAGAAGGCAGTATGCAGTTGGAATCAAGACGTAAATGTGAACTGAGATCTGATGATTGAGCGAGGAAAGCCGATTTACGTCTGAATGCAGTTTTACGTCTAAATGCTGAAACTCGTTCGTAAAATCGTAGAGGACAGATTGCAGTTATCAATAGGATTAAAGTGTAAGTGTAAACTGCAAAGAAGCTCGTTCGTAAAAGCACGGAAGACAGTTCTGCAGAATCAAACGTAAACGTAAACTGTAATGTATGAAAATACGAATTTACGTCTGAATGCAGATTCGGAAGAAGAGCACTTAGAACTTGTTCGTGAAAGCGCAGAAAGCAGTAGTAATGAGGGAGGTTTGCAGTAATGATAAAGTGCTCGAAAATAAATGCAAACCAGAGATTTAGAGTGGTTCGGTCAGCCTTGACCTACTCCACTTTTGGCTTCCTCCACCGATGAGGTTGCCGACGTCAACTAGGTGCCTTCCTTCAATGGGCGAAGGCCAAACTTCCCTCTTACAATTTCTCTCCTTTTGACAGGCTTAGGAGACAACCTTTACAGACCTTTCTCTCCTCACTTTACAATTGAAAACTTGAAGAACAGAAGGAGGAGACTTAAAGGCTTTACAACACTTTTGAGCTCTTAGAATCACAGAAAAGATCAAGATTTCGGTATTGGTCTGTATCTTTTCAGTGCTGAATGGGTGGGTATTTATAGGCCCCAACCCAATTCAAAATTCGAGCTCAAAACGATCAAATCGATCAAATCCCAGAATTCTGGGATCAGGCGGTTGCACCTCTCAACTGGAGAGGTGGCACCGCCTGGCAGAGCTCGAAGACTGAGCTCAGCCGATTGCTCTTCTCTGCCAGAGCTCGAAGACTGAGCTCGATGGTTGCATCACCTGGCAGAGCTCGAAGACTGAGCTTGGTGGTTGCATCACCTGGCAGAGCTCGAAATCTGAGCTCGGTGGTTGCATCACCTGGGAGAGCTCCAAACTGAGCTCAGGCTGATGCACCTCTCTGCCAGAGCTCGAAGACTGAGCTTGGTGAATGCATCACCTGGCAGAGCTCGAGACTTAGCTCAGGCTGATGCACCTCTCTGCCAGAGCTCGAAGACTGAGCTCGGTGGTTGCATCGCTTGGCAGAGCTCGAAACTTGAGCTCTAGCGGTGCAACCTCTTGGCTGGGGCGGTTGCACCTCCCAACCCCACAGCCCAGGCGGTTGCACCTCCTGGCTGGGGCGGTTGCACCTCCCAACCCCACAGCCCAGGCGGTTGCACCTCCTGGCTGGGGCGGTTGCACCTCTCAACCCCACAGCCCAGGCGGTTGCACCTCCTGGCTGGGGCGGTTGCACCTCTCAACCCCACAGCCCAGGCGGTTGCACCTCCTGGCTGGGGCGGTTGCACCTCCTGGTGCAATCTGGGTCCGAATGGTTCACTCCATTCGGCCCACTTTGAATCTTTTCAGGGGCCCAATTGCCCCAAGATTAAGCTAATGGGATCACCTCCCATTTTCATGCTTAATCATCGTGCTAACTACGATTAACTCTAAGACAACTTCTGCAGCTTTGCTCCAATGCGTCAATCGCTTCTTCCGGCGAGTTTCCGGCCAACTTCCGTCGATCAACCGATAACCCTCGGTGATCCTTCTGCGGACATCCGGCATACTCCTGGACTTGCGACGATCCACTTGGCGAGTTCCGATGAGCTTCGCTTGGCAAGCTTCTGGACTTCTCGGATCTGTTCACGCTGAACCTCCGACGACCGTCCGAACTTCCGTCGAACTCTCGAACTCCCAACGTGATCCTGATCTTGACTCCGGGGCAACACCTGCTGCTTGTCTTACTCTTTATCGTAGTTAATCCTGCACAACAAAACAAAACTTCGATCGAGACAATTAATCCTAAGCAATTAACCAAGTTGTCCGACATGTCATTGGTCCCTCGACGCTTCGTCCGATTCTTCGGCGCATCGTCCTCTCGTGCAGCCTATTGCCCAATCGGCCAGTTGACTCCGCAACTCCGATATCCTTGGCACAATACCCGCTCTTCTTGGCCCGATGCCCGAGTTCACGGCCCGAAGCCTTCTGTCGATACGTCGACCGATCCACCGGCCCGACGTCCAATCTTCTGACATGTTCCTTCGGCACAACATGATTATCCTGCTTTAATTGTCTCAACCTGATCAAGGCATCCTGCGTCACTCAAAACGCAGATTAAATCATAAACATATATCAAGTAGTTTCATCATCAAAATACGAGATTCAACATACTCATCTGTAGAGTATCTTCTGGAAGGTTGACGTTGTCTAGAAGATCTTCTCAATTGAGGTTCTGCGGGAACTTGCTCTCCTACTTCTTCTTGCTCAACATGTCCTGCAGGTAAATCAATATCAGGCTCTACACTATTTTCCTGCACATCTCCCCCATCACCCTGATATACTGGAGGAATAACTGGGTCACAATCTGCTAATCCTTCTATAGAAGTCTTGGCTGGTGCCTTCTTCTTCAAATCCTCAAAGGTTTGATCCTCAAAGAAGACCACATCTCTACTCCTGAACACTTTCTGCTTTTCTGGATCCCAAAGCCTGTAACCAAACTGATCATGTGAGTAACCAAGAAAAATACATTCTTTAGACTTACCATCTAGCTTGGACCTCTCATTATCTGGAACATGTGCAAATGCACGACAACCAAACACTCTCAAATGCCTGTAGGAAACATCTTTCCCTGACCATACATGCTCTGCAACATCACCATCTAGGGCTGTACATGGTGATAAGTTGATCACATCAACTACAGTCCTCAAAGCCTCATCCCAAAACCTTTTGGGTAGCTTGGCCTGTGAAAGCATACATCTGATCTTTTCCATGATGGTGCGGTTCATCCTCTCTGCAATTGCATTATGCTGAGGTGTACCAGGAACTGTCATCTCATGTTGGATCTCATGCGACCTGCAATAGTCATTAAACAATCCCATATACTCACCACCATTATCTGATCTTATGCATTTCAATTTCCTTTCTGTCTCCCTTTCAACCCTGGCATGAAACTCTTTGAAGACATTAATAACCTGATCTTTGGTCTTCAAAGCATAAGCTCAAACTTTCCTGGAAAAATCATCTATAAAAGTGACAAAATAAAGTGCACCACTTATACCAAGAACATCAACAGATCCACCAGGAGTTTTTGTCCTCAAAGGACCACATACATCTGTATAAACACGGTCTAAGGCATGCATTTTTCTAGACAAAGCAGCACTAGCAAATGAAACTCTATGTTGTTTACCAGCCAAACAATCAATACAAGGGTTCAGATGTATACCTCTGAGATCTGGTAATACCTCTCTCTTGGAAAGAGCTTGCAGCCCCTTCTCGCTCATGTGTCCCAATCGCCTATGCCACAACTCCATACTGAAGTCTTTCTCTGTAGCATTTAACTGCTCACCATAAGCTTTAGCCTGCAACCTGTACAAAGTATGACATTTCTTTCCATTAGCTATAACAAGAGAACCCTTACTGAGCTTCCATTGCCCTCTGTGAAATCTGCTTTCATACTCTTCATCATCTAGTCTTCCAACTGAAATTAAATTTAGCCTCAAGTCAACCACATGCCTCACATCCTTAAGTACCAACTTACAGCCAAGGTTGGTCTTTAAATGGATATCACCCATGCCAATGATGTCTGCTGTGCCATAGTTGCCCATCTTGACAACACCAAAGTTTCCAGACCTGTATGTAGCAAAAAACTCCCTCCGTGGTGTAGCATGATAAGAAGCACCTGTGTCAATCACCCACTCAAGATCCTGACACACACAAGAAAAAATATCATCAGAAGGAGACAAAATCAAATAATCACCACCCTGCACTATAGCTGTAGTATTATCCTTTGACTCTGTAGACTCCACTTCTTTTCCCTTTTTCTTGTTCTTCTTAGGTTGCTTACATTGGTTCTTGTAATGTCCTTTCTCACCACAGTTATAGCAAACAATATCTTTTCTTGATCTTGACTTGCTCCTACCCATACGTGAACTGCTTCTAGACTTTGACCTTCCTCTGTTCTCTGATATAAGTGCCTGTGAATCATTCTGAGATGTTGCCGAACTCTTTCTTCTCAACTCCTCATTCAACAAACTGCTTGTTACTTGACTCATAGTGACAATACCATCTGGCGTAGAATTACTAAGGGAAACCACCAGTGTCTCCCAACTTTCTGGTAATGAACTGAGAAGTAACAATGCCTGCAACTCATCATCAAGAGACATTCTCATAGAGGATAACTGGTTAGTAATACTCTGCATTTCATTCAAATGCTCAGCAATAGAAGCACCCTCTCTATATTTTAGGTTCACAAGTTTTCTGATCAAAAAAGCTTTGTTGCCAGCTGTTTTTCTTTCATAGAGACTTTCCAATTTTTTCCAAAGAGAATATGCAGAAATTTCAGTAGAAACATGGTGAAATACACTATCATCAAGCCACTGTCTAATAAATCCAATTGTTTTTCGATCTAACCTCTTCCACTCATCATCTATCATAGTTGTAGGTTTTGCACTATCCTCTTGCAAAGGTCCATACAAATCTTTGCAATACAAGAGATCTTCCATTCTTGGTTTCCATATCATCCAATTATTTCCATTCAAACTAATCATGCGAGAAATATTACTGGCCTCCATGTTCAAATACAAAAATTAAATCACCAAAACCCCGCTCTGATACCAGTTGATGGGGATATAAACAGGAATAACCTTTGTATAGGAACAAATACTAGAAGATCAAAATACGCAGCGGAATAAAATGGAAACACAATCAAACAGAACACCAAGATATACGTGGAAAACCCCTTCAATGTGAAGGGTAAAAATCACGGGGCAAATTAGAGATAATCCACTATGAGAATAATGAATATACAAATCTCAATCTCTTGCCCAAAACCCAAGCAACAATCACAAGAGAATAACTGGGATACAAGGATCACGTTACTGCCCACAATATCTAAAACCTCCCAAGTAATCACAGCAAGAGCCTACTGTAGATTTGATCTAACCTGAGATGAGAACACTGCTAGATGATTGTGAACAGTCTCTCTGCGTTGTCCTTGTCTTCTTCCCTTTCTTTCTCTTTCTTTTCTGCCTTGTTCTCCTTCTTCTCTTTGGAATCTCGTGGCTTAAAAGATCTGCCTCGTTGCTGCCTTTTTATAGCTTTAATCTGTCTCTAAAACGCAGTCACCACACTCCCCTAATCTTAATTAGGGTTAAGTTAAGAGGGGGTGTGAACTGTGGGCTGATAAAGCCCACATGGGCTGAATATGGGCCATCAGCCCAACATCTCCCTTGCGAGAGCTAATAATTATCCTCAACGTTTATCATCTTCCTCATGGGCGATGATAATTTGGTTGGTTTTACCTCCATCTTCATTGGGTTGTGGCGCAGTAGGAATTTGGTTGGTTTTATCTCCTTGGCCATCACTGGGTTCTGGTTTAGTAGGAGTCCTTGAAGGCATGGTTACACCTTCAATGCGTGCTGGCGTCAGAGGAGCTCTTGAAACCGTGGTTGTAAGCCCACGTTCCTGTATGCATAGAGAAGAGCGGCTATTTTGGTCATTAGATGACAGAACTGAACCTAGAGATCAAGATTGTGACATGAACAGTAATACTCCATGAGAAGGAGATGTAAGTGAAAGAGAGAAAAAGAGAGTACACTGGATCTCATTCTAGTCTCTTCTTCGTTAGGAGAGTCCTGGAGATGATGGGACGAGTTCGACCCGCCCAGGAAACGAGCACAAGCTTGGAAGAGCTGCAGGAACGCCACTTTCTAGATGAATTCATGGCCAAGATGAGGCTCGGACAGTTTGGATCTCTCTCTCTCTCTCTCAACTCGTAGGTGATATGGATTTCAGCACTGAGCCATCCATATTTATTTGAAATGGAAGGCTGAATAACTCCATGCCTGTCAGTTGGTGTAAATGATAGAGATACAAAAAAAGATCAAATCGGTTGATGAGATATACGTGATGTTGAATTTGAGTGACTCTCCAACCAGACTCCATCACCATAAAACAACAAAGGCATTATTTAAACCATGGAATATGGCCGCTGGATACGCAAGGCCATCCCTAGAACAGATTAACTATCATATAAGTCATCATCTTAGTTGAAGGATGTAGCATGTACTGTATAAGCCATCATACACACACACACCTTGAAAAGATTAACTATCATATAAGTCAGAAGTCTTAAGGTTTTATCTATTTTCACATTTGAGGAACTAATAAGTTCTTTGCAAGCTGATGAATATTAGATATTTGTTTACATGCCAATTATTTCTTAAATGAAGGGAATAAAATAAAAATAAGCATCTGCAAAAACAAAATTTGGGTGCATTTGGACTGCAAGCTTTTCATTACGTGCTTATTCATTTACAGGACTCCAACTGAGCAGGTTCGTATCTTCAATAAACAAAAAGATTTTATGTAATGGATATAAGCAAAGACATGAGATACAGTAGAGAGGCAGGGATGATCTGGGCATTTCATCCCAGAATGAAACGATGATTCAAAGCAGCTGCATTCTCGATAACATAGCTCTCGATCTGTGTTAGTGCCTGCCAAATAGTAAACATAAAGAGAAACATTTCAGAGGTCGACCGTAACACCCAAAAATTACAGACAAGTGATGAAAGAACTGGTGTAAGTTATACCTCAAACGCAATATCCGTTGGTGTAAGCGCATGAACATCCCCATGGCCCTTTTTATCTGCAATATCTGCACAATGACCAAAGTAAATTTATCCAGTTAAATTTTGTTTGGTGACTACTACAGATTGACTAGATGACCAATTGTGTACAGCTTATCTGAATAATGGGGAGCCTGATAGTAACTCTCCTAAACTAAAGGCGAAGACCCACAATGGTAAACGTGGTTCAGAATCAGAAATGAAATGACAGCATGGAGAGTAATTTATACAACCATAAATGATATGACAAATTGAGAACTTAAAAAAGTGTAGAACAATTAAATATATAATTGCCAGAACTAAAACTTGGATCCGAGTAGAATGTAGCTAGAAATAATTAGCGACCAAGATAATGCAACTGAACATACGTTCAAGGGATACTCTTGCATCAGCATTTGCATATGCCTTGCCCCTTTGTTCGGAGAGTGCAGTGAGTTTCGCAAAAGCCTGCAGCGATATCAATAGTTAGGCCATGTTCTCAATGCAGCACCCTTTTTTTGTTTACAGTTCAACTCTTAACACGAAAAGCTGAAGTTACAGGTTTTCCTATCAACCAACAATCACTTTCTCTTAGAAAATTGCACATTGGTTAATTAACTTAAATGTCCTCAAAGAAGAATAGACCACTCAACAAGACAAGTTTATCACCTACTCAGAATATATATTAGGCTCCAGTCCAGCTGGTAGGTGAGTTTCTTATCATATAGTTTCATGCAGAGGTTACCTTCGTGTATGGATCACCAGGTTCTTGATGCAAAAGAGGGCGCGAAGCAGTCCCTACAGCAGCAATCCGCCTAGCCAGAGCTTCCAGAGGAACATCTAGCCAGATTGTAATCCCCTGTTTCATATATTTCCTGACAGTTTCAAATAATAACGCTTAGTTAACATTGCTGCCTTCAAGAAAGTTTAACAAATAGAATTGTGTGTTACGTCAACTACCAGTTGATTGGACGAATTACGGCACCACCACCAGTTGCGACAACCAAACGGCGCATTGAAGACAAGTCCTTTAAGACCTCACTCTAGAGCATGAAAAGGAAAATATTAGGAACCAATTTAAACTGAAGAAAAAAAGGAAAACATAATGAAACAAGTTACAAAGTTGTGCATCTTGTGATAAGTTAACATATGGCTGTGGATATATCCAACATTATCGGCCAAACATTACTGGGCCACAATATATGCATTTGTCATCCACTAATCACAAAAATTTATTAACATCACCAATGTTCGCAAACATAAGATTAGTTGTGGGTGCATGAAAGGAAAATATGCTAATAAATCCTCAAAACATGAAAAAGGATAAATATTACGTCTAAGCATGGATCAGGAGAAGTAAGGAATGGATGATAAATTTGTGCCTTTTGGAATGAAGTGAACATATTTGGTCATGAACTTTATCAAACATGTTTGGAAAGCTAACAATTTTGTCATAAGGTGCACATTTTTCATCCAGTAATCACAAGAAGTTTCTGAAATCACAAGTCCCCATAACATCTATATATGATTTACCAAAAAATTACAATATTCATCTAAGACAATAAAAATATGTAAGCACCTCATTGTCTCTGAAGAAGGCTTCACTATACTCCTCAAATATCTGGGCAACAGAAGATACACCAACAGCCTGTTCGACCAATTTGTCACTGTAAAGAACAGAGCCATTAAATATTCAATTACAAGTAAAATAAATGAAAGAAAACACAGGTTTATTCATAAGATGAACACAATACATTATCAAGAATATGAAACAAACCTGTCGAAGAAAGAATAACGTAGCACTTCTGCTAAGATCTTGCCTACAGTGCTTTTACCAGAACCCATCATCCCTGCAACAGACACAAACAAACCATTCAGACATCCTAATTTATTATTTCATAATTAAAGTTATCTAACGACTTATTGCTCACAATTCATAAAATACTAACCAACAAGATAGATACAACGCCCACTCATGTAGGGAAGAACTTCTTCTGACTTCCTCTGCATTCAGACCAATATTAGGTTTATAATGACAGTACAAAAATGATGGTACCACTATATAAGTTCTTTTCCTTCAAAATTTGCATTTAAACAATGTCAAACCTTCAATACGAGAGCTTCATCAAATGAGTTGTGAAAGTTCTCTGAGCCTGTACCACCAAAAAGATCTGAAGTAATTACTAACCAAAAAAAGATTGTTAACTAACAGACAATTAGGATCACTTATCACAAAGATATCTGTCATTCAACCAATACAGTTATCAAAACACTTGTACAGTCAAGTTTGACGATAGTATTATTGTAGCAATTGCAATAAGGCTATCTCATGGCTAATGGAGAAAAGGAAAGTCTATTCTACCTTAACAATCATCCGTATTCAAAAACTAAAGATTTATGATCTAAAATGTGAGTAGACCAGTTTAAACAGAGATATGTCATCTCTCTTTCTGGTGTTGCAAATTAGATTAATAAGTTCATATAATAAGCCTAGATGATATATCCATCCAAACAAGTCTCGAGAAGTGCCTGAAATTTTTTTCAACTGACAATCAGGTTTGGTTTTTGTAACAGTTCGAGTAGAAGTGACAAAAAAACTAAGCTAATTTTAGTAAATGTGGGTTTCTTAAAAATAAGCTCAGGTCACTGATCTTCCAATGGGGACAAAGACCAAGATCACAGTCAAAAGTAAATGGCACCACAAGGAAATTAAGCACATCCCTATCAGACGGTCTCATTATTTGTGATCAATGGGAATGGTAATATCAGTGTTTCAGATGGATAAAAAATTCCAAATCATTATTGACCCTCTAAGACATCCTACATGTAATCCCTAATAGAACCTTAGAATCCAAGGAATGTCTTGACAAATAGTTACATACTCAAGAATTTTTTACAATTTAAACCTATGCCAAAGAAACTGAAACCAAGAAAAGCAAGGCAGAGGACCATCTTTATCATCCTCACTCTTTTCTAATCTAAGGTACCACACAGTTCAACATGTGTTTCACATGTTCTAGATCAGACAGATTATTCCATCCCATACAAAAAAAAAAAAAAACACTGCTATTTCTGTGGATGGAAATATTTTCAGACGTACAAGACCATAAAACATAAAAATCTTGCGTGCCTTAGTTACTGATTCGAAGCATTAAGAAAGCAATTAAATGGATGAAATCAAAAGAATAGTAAATATTCGTAAATAAATGTTAGAAACTCTACAACTAATAAGAAATTGGACAGAATAATAAATTCTGGAGACCCAAATAAAGAAAGAGGGCAAAAACTCACCTGATGGCTTCTTGTGACAACAAAAAATGTTGCGCTCAGCATGTCCGGTGCGAATCGAAGCTCCACTCCTCCGTGGATCCCCGAATCGAACCATGGCGACCTTGCGCTCCTCCAAGCATCGGTTGGAGAGCCTGGCGAAGCCGCCAGTCTTCCGTCCGACCTTCTCCGTACCGATCCAAGAGCAGGATTGCAAGCTCAGAGCCGGACTCGCCTCCATCTTCCGATCTAAGAATCGACAATAGAAAAAGCAAATCTGCTTCTCTTGTTCGTTATAAGTTGCCAAATACCCAAACTCCCTGCAAGAACAACCGAACCGGCACCATTCCCGAGCGCGCTGGCCTCGATCGGAAGTTCAAAACTCAGCAACCCGCAGGGAGTTTGAAGGATCGAACCAACGTAGTCGCTCGGAATAGGATCTCCGGCCGGGTGGGGGGGGGGAGAGGAGATGGGAGGAAGAGGAGAAGCGAAGGGAGGCGGTGTGGCTATTTATTGCCGCTCAGCGTGATCGAATAGTTGCATTTCAATACATATACCTAAAGTTACCAATATGCCCCCAAGGGCTATTAGTCTTTTTTTTTTGCTTGATTTAAATGCTTCAAAACCATTTTTTTATTTACAGAATTGATGTTTTCAATGCCAATTTATATAGTATTAGAAGGTTCCTATTTTTCTTCTCCGTTAATTTAAGGATCGATAAAAAAATGCGCGTGAGAATTACCTGAAACAAAAATATGGATAGGGAAATGAAAATTTTGTAGTATGAAAAGGCAGGGTAATTTGGTAATTTGAAGGCTTTGAGTGAGGATGGGGTGGGGATGTTGAGGGTTTGGTGGCTTCCTGACCCAACTACTACGATACGGTGGCGAGGGGGGGGGTTTGGTGTGGACATTTTGGAGCCGTCAAAGAAGAAACGCCGCGTGTGGCTGAGACGACCAAACACCGGACAAAATTAATTTTTTTATTTAAATAAAAATATATATAATGTTTTAAGATATAAAAATATATATTTAGTAAATAAAATAGAGAGAGAAAGAGAGAAAGAACACACGATGGTTGGTGGGGATGTCTGATTTGAAAAAAAAAATAAAAATAATTTTTCTCGAGAAAATATAATATAAAACATAAATAGAGATTGAGATATAGCCTAAAATTATCTTTTTATAATTTGATAAATAGATACCAATATAAAGAATTGTATAAATAAATCTATTAAATCAAATCGATCATCTAAATTATCATTATACACTCATTCTAATTGTAAAAGGATGAGATTAAGTTATTCTATTTTTATTCTCTTACTAATTTAAACATTAGAGAGATTGAACTATAGAAATAATATATAGTTCATTAAGTCAAGAAGAAAGGTTGGTGAATAGGTAATTGCAACTTAAAAGAGGGGACTCGTGTTACATGCTGAACTTGTCACCTAGTCAACCCACTCATTAAGAATCTACAAACATAGATCATGTTTATATTCTACATTAATCTTCACGTATTGTGTTTGATGTATAGTAACTATATTTTCTCCTATTAGACCAACATGACATGGGTTATTATTAACCTTACATCGGTTTGGAAGTTTGGATCCAACTCTATTCCTCCATGTTGACTTGATTACCTTGATGAAACAAAACAGATGTTAGGATTAGACATTCATCAGGTTGTGGCTTGTATATTTAGTTGAATCTAATTAAATAAAGAGCTCTTTGATACGATTTGCTACCACGAATCAAGAGTTGAATTTAAAGTCTTATTATTGTAGCAAGAGAAATTAAGGATGTTTTTGGAGGATAGTCAACTTGACTTGGAATCAAAATTAGAGGAGCCTTTTTAGAGACTAGTTTGACTAACTTACCTATATGAAGACTTTATGATACATGAACTGAGATTAAAATAGTCACCACAAGAATAATATCGATTTATATACCAACCCCTAAGGTAAGTTTATTTATCCTATTCATTTCTCGAATGGAAAATCTATTTAGTGATCATGATAAATTAACTATCTCATAAAGTGAAAATTTTCCGATAAAAAATATAATACAAAAACAAGGACAACTATTACATAGTATTATCATGGCATCCCATGAAATTATGCATGCTCCATGAAGCTTTGGCATCTATTTATCTAGTAAAAGGATAAACAATGCCGCCAGATAATTAATTTTTGTTGACTTTAGTTGGACCTCCAATGAAACCCATAATGATGTCTTATGGAATCCATTTTTAGGGACAAGGTTTCAAGTAGTATCAAGAATTCATCATTAATATTTCTTATATTTTTTTTATCAATATCATTATCAATAGCGATAATATCAAGAATATCATTAACTGATAAGTCGGCTCGATTAATCCACTACCAAACGTTTCGACTTATCTAAGTGTTTTTTCCTGACTAACACGAGAGACTTAGTGGGGTGAGACAATATAGCTTGTTCGGTCGGAAGTCATTTTATTGATGAGAACATGGTTCGAGATGGTTGGGTAGGTAGATTGGGATCTTCTTGGTTATAAGATTCTTCCCTAGGGGTTGGGTCATCCGGATTAAGATTCTTCCCTAGGGGTTGGGTCATCCGGATATCTTTAGGTGATCGACGATCCTTCGTGACAAGCTAATATTGGAGGTTATCTGACATGACCCCTTCGATGTTTAATTTAGCGAATTAGAGAAGACAGTAGTGTAAGTTGTATAACTGAGTTAGCGTGTAGAGAGCTCTTCTTCAATGTGAGCTGATGGGTTTCTTTTTATACCTGATCCCTCGATCTTTTTATTGGCTAGCCTACGATAAGATCAGGTTAACCACTTGATCATTCTAGTCTCTGATCCTAATAAGGTAGAATAATTATTTTCAGTCATTGATATGGGGTGGCACATCGCGATGTACCATAATGCTATTTTGAGGGTTAGTGACTTGGAGCCCTACTTAGGTGTTGGTTTCTATGACAAATGAATTCACATGGGGTAAAATCGTCCCTATAAAGTATATAATACAAATGATATGTGGATATTGATCATGGATATATTTTATAAGTATATTCTAGTGAATATTTGAACTCGGGACATTTCACTTTCATGCCATCTTAAAAATTATATCAATATTATTAAATTCAAAAGGTTAATTTATATTCTTAATAATATTTAGTCATGTGGCAATTGGTATGATAAGTGATGTGTATATTAAATATGTTGTAAGTACTCGTATAATCATAATTAAGAGTAGATTTTGATTATTCGACATGGAAGTCAATTCGGCGCCGATAGAATCCCTTTTTCAAACCGATCATAAACTCTAAAAAATATTCGAACCATGTAGAACCATATATCCCACTAATGCCTAAGTTAGTTGATAAGTCAGATTACATATATTCAATATCTTGAGATGTATCTATGAGTCTCCTATTATAGTGAATACTTGTGTTCAATATCTTGAGATATATCTATATGTGTTCAATATCTTGAGATGTATCTATATGTGTTCAACCACATGGAGCCCGGTGGTTGACCATGTGGATTCAGCTCATTGATCACATGGCCCTAATATGTTATTCATTGTGACTTCATCATGTAGGCCGCATGGAGCCAAGGTGGCCATGACCAACTAATTTTACTATACGATGAGTCTATGTAATGGTAAAGTGATAATGTATAATCGATTATGTGGTATTGTCATGTCAATCGAAGGGCTATAAGAAGTTTGCTAATCGATCATATCATTTTTATCGTAACAAAGATTAATTCATAGTGAATGAGATTAGATACATTTAGAGGGTGATGATTCTCAATTATTCATCAATGTTTATATAATTTATCGATCTGATTATTTTCATAATTGCTATTGGTTAAACCTTAATTAATATACAAGTGAGGATATAATCCATGTGTTTTCAAACTCAGATCTGACTAAAATGGTACCATAATAATAGTAATAATCGCTCGTAGTTTATCAACTATGTAGAGATATACTTATGCATCACATGAGAGCATCATGATGGTCAGTAACCTGATTTGATACGATATTAGGAATCTAAATAGGAAATTATAAAATTGATGAGCAAATTATTTAAATCGTATAACAAAGATCAGCTAGCATTATAATAATAGTCAACCACAAGTTATTTGTCCCTTGTCAAAGTAGCCAACCACAAAAGGAGGATGTCTCACGGTCAAGAAAAGACTGTCTACCAACCAAAGAGAATTGACTCCGTATCACATCTCACACCAACAAGTTTTGACTTCCACTGATACATTTCGGAGTCGAGAAATCAAAGATAGGCATCTATCTATCTGCCTTGCCACCGGCATACTCGTCAAACTCTTGAACATTACGTGTTTTTTTCTTTTTTTGTTGCATCAAAGAAAGAAGAAACCTACAAGAATTAGACACACACGTATGATCCAAACATGCATGACGCAAAGCTCATGCGTGATTACCTATATCTCATCTACCAGTGGAATTAATAGAGGTAGATAATGTAGTGTTTGAATTTGTACTTATTTTCCAATATTAATTACAATAGAGGTAGAAAAAAATGACATAGATTATTCCTCCATAAAGAACTCACATAATAACAACTAATTTTGTATTTTATTATATGGTGTCGTCGTGAGATCCATAAATATACGTTCTAATTAAATTATTCTTGCAGATATGTAGAGGAAGCATCATTATGTATGCAACAGATACATGTCATGTTTCATATGTCGTCGCCATTTATCATGTGACCCATACATGCGTCATTCATTTCGCTCATCGAGGCATCCAATTCAATTCATGTTTAACATACAAGAAGGATTACATATTGCGTGTGACTCTTTCTCAAGACTCACGTCTCTTTCGTCTTGGATCCTCACGATTTAGAAAACCGCGTGGAGCTTATATAATATTATATATATATGGATAATTTTTCTAAAAAATATTTTTTCCGAAAAACCACTATTTTATTGTTTTTTTCAAAATTGTCTCCTGATTCAAGTAATGTTCAAAATATCTCTTACCAATCCTAATGATATTTTTTAATTTTTATTTTCATTAGTTTTGGATCATTATAATGTTTTTATTGAGCCCATTTATGATATTTTCTAATAGCGTTAGAATATTTTTATTGAGGTAATAAAAATATTATAAAACTATGAAAAATATTATATGTGATATCATATTATGTCTATTTGGTTATCATTGTTATATTTTTAGATTTGTAGTTGATTTAATTAAGATTATGAGTTCATATGAGTCATTTATAGTATTTTTAAGTTTTAAAATAGTCTCATTGTGGTGAATAAAACACACAAGTCAATTTTTTATTTTTATTTGGGTAATGTTACTCCTAAATTATTATAAATACATATTTTAATATATTAAATAATTTCTAATATGGTTTGATTTCATTTGGTTCACATGTAATGTTTTCCAAAAATATTATAATATATTTTTTATTAATATATTATAAAATATTATAAAATTATTAAAAAATGCTAT
The DNA here is from genome assembly GCF_036884655.1 of Musa acuminata AAA Group. Taxonomy (NCBI): domain Eukaryota; kingdom Viridiplantae; phylum Streptophyta; class Magnoliopsida; order Zingiberales; family Musaceae; genus Musa; species Musa acuminata. Next base: position 34,104,571 of record NC_088355.1, read on the forward strand.
AAGTGATATCTTCATCTTTAGTTGTCCCCATATACCATTACGGTATCAAAATTTTAAACTTAAAAATTAATTTAATTAAGATTATAAATTCATATTCATCATTTATAATATTTTCAAGTTAGTTTTATAATGTTTTTATTGTGATGATCAAAATATTATAACTAATAAAAAATATCATTAGAATTGATGAAAAATATTTTAAATATTATTCAAATTAGAGGATACAATTTAGACCTTTTATAAAAAAAAAACTTTTTGAAGAAAATCTCTCTCTCTCTCTCTCTCTCTCTCTCATATATATATATATATATATATATATATATATATATATATATATATATATATATATATATATATATATATATATATATATATATATAAGAATTATACATGTGGTTCATATGAGCGATCGTTATATTGATCATATAGATATCCTATCCAACAAGGATATCTTTTATATTTATAGTCAACTATAATTATTATTTTGATCCCTATACTATTAAAAGTAGTATTGAAATTCGAGATTCTTATACTTACAAAAGTAAAATATTTAATTATAATTCTCTCATTTACTATTTTTAAATTATTAATTTCATATAAACTTCTTGACGGAGGCTTCTAACATAGCAGACCAATAACAACGTCAGTAGCACGCAAGGCCGATGGCATTCTAGATGAGTTCTGGGCATTGCCTCCGACCATCACCGAGTTCTGGGCATTGCGGTCTCATGGCATTTCTGGATTTGCCAGAATACCTGCAATCAAGATTGCTTGGATCGATTAAGATTGTTTGGATCAAAGAAAGGAAAAGCTTGTTATGTGGTCAAATCTTCCTCGTGTTGTGGAGAGATTGATCGAAAGACGTTCAATTGACATCTAAGAGTGTAATCATTTTCGTAGATTCTGTTCTGTGACTTGATTCCCTAATGAGCTTGTCTCGTTCTTCCTAAAGATTCAATGCATCTGAGATGCTGGAGAGGAGCAGGAACGGCAAAATCATATCATATTTGCAGGGGGTTCCATCGGCAGAAACCAGCGGGAGTCCTTCCTGTGCATGCTAGCTCTGTGCAGAACAAGTCCAGCATCTACGAGCACCACGGGAACCCCATCACCGAGCACAAAGGCTTGCCATCCATGGTCTTCCATTGCTTGTGGTCGTATCGGGATGCGTCTTCGCTTATCTTGTGAAAGTAGAGGATCATGGAATCCAATTAGCTAGTCTTCTTCCGGAACCATCTCTAACGAGCAAGCAGGATCGATAGAGGGACAAGCAGGTACGATGGGCGAGCACATGTGGTAGGCAATCGTCTCTAGTGGACGAGCACGATTGTCTCCGACGGAAGAGCAGGTGCGACAAATGAGGAGGGGTAGCAAGTAAACAGGTGTGGCAAGCGAACAAGATCAACAGAGGGACGACGGGCAAACAGGTTCGAAAGAGAGGAGGAAAAAAATCGATCACGGTCATGGGCAATGCTCAAATCTCCTCTAGAATGCTACTGGCCTCGTGCGCCACCAGTACCGTTGCTAGATTGCCGTCGCCGGAAGAAAGGAAAGCGATTTTTGTTAAAAGCCTCCACATTGCAAACGAGAAGTTTATATAAAATAAATAATTTAAAAAAATAAATTTTTTTTTATTTTTTTTATTCATATATGTTTTGCACATGACATGTACGATTTTTCCCACCAAATTAACAACATGAAAAAAATTTAAATTAAATATTTCACTTTCGAGATCCCAATATTATTTTTTTAAGTATAAGAATCAAAATATTAATCATAATTAATTGTGAGAGATAATCTATAATTATCCCTTCGAATATACTTAATATAAAAATGTATAGTATGTCACCACATCAACTTGTATACAAGATTACATGTGGCCCACGTTTTGAGCTTGGATCGATATACTAAAATTCAATGACCACAACCATTTTCTAACATGGGGGAAACCATGATGGAATACAAAGAGCTACTCAGTTCCGTATATACTGCAATGGAGCGATGATTACTTCCAAATTTATGCTTGGCCACTTTGCATCATCGACATACACCATAAACACCTATAAAACCAGAGCAATCTACTCCATCATAGTAAAGGGAATGATCATGAATTCCAAGTTCCGATTTTGTATAGCGGAAATCAGAATGATTAAAAATTGGGTGCCGGCTATTCCCACAGGAAGCATTGAAACCCAGGACTGCGCTCATGGCACTTCAAGCTCATTGAGTGTTTCAAGTCCACATATGACCTTTTAGTTCACAGCTCATCCACAAACACTCGTCCTCACAAGCATCAATCTTAAACCCCAAGAAAACCTTCTCAAATCCTAGCAAGCACTTCTCTGGGGATTGTGCACTGCAGGCAGAGTTGAGAAGAAGAGGCAGAGGACAACGACCTAAGGCTTGTTAAATGTGAGGTCCGACAAACTTGCACTTTGAGAGTAGCAGGATTTCCCCTCTTCAAGGGAGATGATACTTGTTGAGACGCTTTGACAAGTGGTGCTTAGACTGTACACACTGTTGCCCGCATTAAATCAGTATGTTAGACCGAGGTAGCTTCTTGACAGGGAAGAAAACTCTGATCAATATATATGCTCTGGTTCCAAATAAATGATCAAAATAATTAAATAACAAATCAAACATATATATAAAAGATGATACTTGAGGTTTTCCCTTTGTTCATGTGTCCACAGAGAGCGAATCAAAATTTTCATTGTATGAGAAAAATCATGTTACAAGAAATATAAACTGCTCAAGCTAACCATGATCTGATTCCAAAGTCTTTTAATACATATTCTCTACCACAAATCCTAAAAAATATTCTACCAGTCTCTCAAAATATATTGAAGAAAATATATTAGAAGTGATCCAAGCATTTTTTTATTCTCGCATGATATGTAAAAAGAAAAAATATATATATGTATGGACCCACAAAGCAACCAATTATTAATTTTATATAAAACTTTTTATTTTCAAAAAAAATATTTTAGATAGGAAATTATTTTTGAATTGGACAAACTTTTTAACCAAATTTATCAACGAAATACTTTATTATCAATTAAGAATTATATATATATATATATATATATATATATATATATATATATATCCCAACAATCTCCTTGTCCACTTTGTTCCGTGGCAAAGTCTATAATTCATTAATCTGATAGATTTTTGGTACCTACTATGGTCAACATCATATCCCAAAATACAGGAATAAAGCCTAAAAGGATTCAAGCTTAAAATAGGGTGTATAAGAATCTAATGTAGAGTCTAGAAAAGTTATATACACGATTATATATCTCTGAGTATTTTAGATCGTAATGCTATTGTATATTTTATACTATAAACTTCACTCCTAAAATTATTTTGAAGCTTATATCAATTTTATATTTCTAGTACTCATCTCTTCTATCCACTCCCCTCTCTTAGAAACCAAAAGAGTTGATCATAGGTTCCTATGATACTCTGGCTCTATGACCCTCTCTATGGCAATGATGTAGTAGCAGCAGTTGAGTCACTTCTCTCTCATTTTTCACCACCTTCTTCAAGACTATTGATGGAAGTCAGCTATTGCTAATATTTATCTTCTTCACTAGTTATGATACTTGGCCAAAAATTAATCAATTCTGATAAGCTTCTGGCATATGCCAACCAAATGAGACTCATTAAGCAAATTGGCAAGTCTAAGTTGAGATGGGTACAATTGGACAAACTTCCAAGTTCAAACATTCATTGGTGGCATGCTATTTTGTAACATCAATCTTCAAGTGCAATTTAAATAATATAAACAGCCAAAGTAGGATACTGAAAAACAGCTTGTGAAAATAATGTAAAGCAGGGTAAGAGAACTCATAATAAATGCTATGGTTGGTCCAAATAGTCATGTGAATATACCAAAAGAACATCTATGTTTATATGGCTAATCCACAGAGACATCACTAAAACAAATTAGACCAAACTAACCAGAAATATCTCATAAAAGATAAGACAACTAATCATGTACATGTGGGATCTTTATCAAAAGAAGAATCTATAGTTGTGATGTATTGAGAACTTCTTGTAAATGACACAAGGAACCAAAAAAATCTTCCCACATTTACCACTTGCTAGATTTGTCACATATTTAAAAGTAAAATATTATAAAATAGCTCAGTTTCTGACAGAAACATACATGTCCTGATCACCAATAATCTTTGCAAGAGCAGACTCCTTTCTCAAAATGATGAAATCTCTTAGCATCTCGTGCAATGATTAGACGGCCAACGAGTTTTGATATGATCTTCAGAGCATTATGGCAATCTCCACAAACACGAAGATTTTTCATGATCCTAATATTTGTCCGAGCTGGGGTAGTCATAAGGCCATAAGAAAGAGCCAGTCTCTCACTGTGAGCGAGCAAAGCTTCCTCCTTGGATTCTGGATCAACATCATGCAGAACAAATCGTGTATCTGGTACATATCCAGCCTCTTTCATTTGACGTTGCAAACACCTTAGCTGTGCGTAAATCTTGTCATTTTCAGGATGAGATGTGTCTCCTGCCCTGTATTCATGAACCCTGCTCCTAATTTCAAGAGTCTTTTTCTTTTCTTTCTCTTTTGCCAAGTCTGAATCTTTAACAAGCAGAAGACCCTTACGAGACTGTTCATTTAGCCTAGATGGATCTAAGCGCTCAACAATCTGCGCACATTGGTCCCCAAGCTCCAAATTTCCATTAAGTCTAGAAAGAGTCATTAATGTTTCCCAAACATCAACACTTGGCTCAACAGGCATCTGCTCAATGAATTCAAGAGCTTCATCCAAATATCCAGTTCTTCCAAGCATATCTACAATGCTAACATAATGTTCCATGCTAGGAACAATGCTGAAGTCCTTCTTCATTGATTCGAAGTGCAACAACCCCTCATCAACAGCTCCTAAAGAACCACAAGCAGAAAAAATGGAGACGAACAAACCTCCATCTGGCTTCAATCCCTTCTGTTTAAACTGAGTGAACAGATCGATTGCATCCTCTCCAAGCCCGTTATTTGCAAGACCCATTATCATAGTATCCCATGTTGTCAAATTCCTCTGGGGCATATTATCAAAAAGCTGGAAAGCATCGGTTGACGAACCACATCTGAAGTACATATCCAAAATCTTGTTATGAACTCCAACCTCAACATTGACAAATCTTCGTGAAATGCAATTATGTACTTGTCTTGCTTCTTCAAGAAACTTATCACTATCACATGCTTGCATCAACTTTAAGTACCTTGGGAGATCCACCATAACAACATTCTCCTCAAGCAAAGCCAGCACTTTCACAGCATCTGTTACTTTTTTCTCTCTGCAAAAATCATCCAGCTCTTCAATTGTACCCTTGTATGTACTAGAACTACCAGTTTCAGGAGATCCTTCAGAAGCTGATCCAATAGTAGATTGCAAACATTTTAATGATTGATCATATCCTGCAGCATTCAGAGAGAAAGAAGAACCTTGATGAAGCACTGGAGAATCCTCTCTTTGATTTCCAAATGGGTCATGCTGAATGTCGACTGGCCTTTCCTTATAAAAAACATTAGGTATCTGACGAATATCTGCTGCTCTACCTGAATAAATTCCTTCTTGGTTACTTGAAAAATCACCTTCTGGATTCTCTGTACTATAAGAATTGGGATGATGATGAATATTCCCTGGATTATATCCATAATGTGCATCAGGCTGCTGCTGAAATCCTCCGTCTGGTCTGTAATATAGCTCACCACCTCCAACTGTGTGATTAACAGCAGCAACATTTGGGTTTTGCCCAAAACCACCTTGATAATTCCCTCTGTACTGGTCATTAAAATTTTGATGAGGCTCTCTCTTCGTATTCCTATCATCCTCAATTGCATATGGTTTACCATTTCCCATCATATGGTGTCCTGTAGCAACATTTAAATTATTTCCAAAGGTCACTTGACAGTTCCCATCATACTGTCGATTAGGGTCCTGATAAAATTTCCCACTTCTACTCCAGTCATTCACATTTTGATATGATTCAGCATTTACTACAGGCTTGTAGTCACTAGCAATGTTTGGACTCTGGAAAAGATCCTCTTGATGGACCTTTCCATTATGACTATTAGGATTTTGGCAGAATTCCCCATTCCTAATCTGGCTATTCCAACTTCGACATGGTTTGCTGCTGCCGACTGTGTGGTGTCTACTGAAATCATTTGAATTATGATCAAAAGCTCCAGAATAGTTCCCCTGGGAGGGACTATTGGGGTTGTGAAACGATTCTCCATTGGTTCTCCATTCACTGCCACAAGCAACTGATCTATCACTACCATTTCCAGTCATCTGGTTGTCCCTGTAAGAACCGTATGGTTTTCCGCCACAAGTATCCCCAAGATTCGACCTTTGATGCTCGACCACCCCGGAGAAACCATTTCCATTCTGCACCTTCAACCACTCTGGATTTTGCAGCCGAACTCCTCCCGGCTCTCCTCCGTGGCACCAGTTGGAACTCTGATAGCGACCAGAGGGGGAAGACCGACCAAGATTGGAGCAAGGCTCACCGGTAGCCTCACGACCGTCATGAGAGTCAGGCGGGAAGTCGTTTCGTTGCGCGGCTGTGCTTAGCCACCGCCACTGCCAGATCAAAGGCGGCGCCTTTGTGACACGCGCGAGGTTCTCGTAAGAAGTCCCAAAAGGGAAGGAGGGGAAAAGAGGGGGAAAAGGGGGATGTGAGCGGGAACTGACCTTGAAGAGAACGGAGAGTGAACGGATGGTAAGAACGGACGCCTTCTTCTTGTACATCGATCTCGCTCGCGTTCTCTCAACCCACTCTCCCTCCGCCCTGCTCTCGAAAGCTTCCCGAGCCGAGAGAACGTCCGCAAGAACCCTAGTAGTCGGCGGAAATCCGATCCCACGGCTTCCTAAAATATACGACTTCAGTGTCGGGTTGAACCGATTCGGTCTGACTCGCTCGGGTTCCCTGTCAAGACTCGAGTGGCGTGAATGAATAAAATGTTTAGCACTAATTTGGATCACTAATTTGGATCAATGTTTAGCACTAGTTTAGACTCGATCTCTAAACTTATTATTATTAGCTTTCAGCTGATGTTTAGTAATCAATAGTATATTTTTGAAAATATCTGTTAGTGTATTATTATAAAAATGATAGGTCTTGAGTTCAGTATATAAATATATATTTTTTAAAAAAATATATTATGTTATTTAAGATGAATTTTTAAAAAGATTTCTAGTCTTATGAAATTTTGTATAGTATTTTAACTTTTAAAATTCTCACACAAGTATTTTTTATATAAAATATTATTTTTACTCCTATCTCCACTAGACTTATTATTGCCTTGGCCTCCTGGTAGTGTCTATGTCTTCTCAAATCCTCGTGGTCCTAGTGCTTTTATCATTCTCAAATCTCATCCTAATTTTTTTTTCTTCTATCTCGTCAAATTCACTCGTGATTATCTTACTTTTACCATAGAACAAAAGCGACGAAAGCACAAAAAAAAAAAAAAAAAGATAAAATTGTAGCCCACTTCTTCTCGTCGATTGAACTAATTTTACTACCTATAAGTTTAGTTCCATAAAAAGAATCAAACTAAATATGGATATTAAAAAAGCTTCTTTTTTTTTTCAAGATGCACCTTTTCATATTTATCAAATGATGCTTATTTATAATAATTTTGAAAATATCCTCGATAACTAAAATAAGTACATTATAGATGGATGCACAAGGTGAACTTAGTTGCCATTATGTTATGAATATGTCCGATCCTTTGTATAAGATTTATAAAATCATGTATAGTATTTTTGAATAGATTTATAGTTTTTGACACATCTACCAAAAAATATAACAAATGTACTAAAAACCCAGCTTAAACTAATTCAAATAAAAATAAAATTTAAATAAAATATTTTTTTATTAATTTATGAATAAAAATAAATAAAAAGATCTTTAAGTTAATTATAGTATTTTTAAATAGGTTATTTTAAAAACACTGTAATTGAGGGGTTCGACCATTCACTCTATGAACGGATGTATAAGATAATCAAGTATTGATTTAGTTATTTTATCAAAAAAATATTTCATGAATTATGATAAATAGGGACCATCCTTTAGAAAAATATAAAAAAAATACCTCTTGAGGTAAATTCAAAAAAAGAGTTTTTTTTACCAATAATAATAATAATCAAAATTAAGAATACTATGCTGAAAAATAAATTTAATATAGTTATTATTATTTTATTAATATTATGCTAGGTAAGTGACTTGCGTGGCCCAAATCTGTTACACACTCCGAATCCGAATCATATTGATGGCGTACTGTTGCAGTATATGATGAGCTCGCTATAAAAACAAACAATGGACACTAAATCCCAAACACAAATTTCAAATTTCAAACACTAAAACGGTCATGAATGAATTCCACCGCCCGTTTCCAACAGCCCCCTCCCTCTCTTCTGCTATATAAGCCCTGTTGCCCCTGTGAAAACCAGAAAGCCTTCCATTATAGTCTCTCGTTCCACATCTCACAAGGCAGCCATCAGACATGAGAGAGTGCATCTCCATCCACATCGGCCAGGCCGGTATCCAGGTCGGCAACGCCTGCTGGGAGCTCTACTGCCTGGAGCACGGCATTCAGGTCTCGCTGCTCTCCCTCTCCCCCATCGTCCCTTCTGCTTCTCCTTTTGTTGTTCCTCTGCAAATCATGATGTCGATTTCTCGGTTGCAGCCGGATGGCCAGATGCCGGGCGGCAAGACGGTTGGCGGAGGAGACGATGCCTTCAACACCTTCTTCAGCGAGACCGGGGCCGGGAAGCATGTCCCCCGCGCCGTGTTCGTCGACCTCGAACCCACCGTGATCGATGAGGTCCGCACTGGCTCCTACCGCCAGCTCTTCCACCCTGAGCAGCTCATCAGCGGAAAGGAGGACGCGGCCAACAACTTCGCCCGCGGCCACTACACCAGTAATTACCACCATCTTTCGTTGCCCACCGAATCATGAATCCATTCTTTCTTTGATGAGTTGGTGATGATGACTGCTGTGGTACAGTTGGGAAGGAGATCGTGGATCTGTGCTTGGACCGCATCCGGAAGCTGGCAGACAACTGTACCGGCCTCCAGGGCTTCTTGGTCTTCCATGCGGTTGGTGGCGGCACAGGGTCTGGACTGGGATCCCTGCTTCTCGAGCGGCTCTCGGTCGATTACGGCAAGAAGTCGAAGCTGGGATTCACCGTCTATCCTTCGCCTCAGGTTTCCACTTCTGTCGTCGAGCCCTACAACAGCGTCCTCTCAACTCACTCCCTCCTTGAGCACACTGATGTCGCAGTGCTCCTCGACAACGAGGCGATCTATGACATCTGCCGCCGCTCTCTTGACATCGAGCGCCCCACCTACACCAATCTCAATCGCCTCGTCTCTCAGGCAATTTAACAAACAACCCTCGCGCTGCCCGTTTCGAGTTTCATAACCCTGTGGTTGTTAATGATTTGAGTTGGCAATCGAAACAGGTGATCTCGTCTTTGACGGCTTCGCTGCGCTTCGACGGAGCGCTTAACGTGGACGTGACGGAGTTCCAGACGAACCTGGTGCCGTACCCGAGGATCCACTTCATGCTGTCGTCCTACGCGCCGGTAATATCGGCGGAGAAGGCCTACCACGAGCAGCTGTCGGTGGCGGAGATCACGAACAGCGCATTCGAGCCGTCGTCGATGATGGCCAAGTGCGACCCGCGGCACGGCAAGTACATGGCCTGTTGCCTCATGTACCGGGGTGACGTAGTCCCCAAGGACGTGAACGCGGCGGTGGCCACCATCAAGACGAAGCGCACCATCCAATTCGTGGACTGGTGCCCCACGGGGTTCAAGTGCGGCATCAACTACCAGCCGCCGACGGTGGTGCCGGGCGGGGACCTGGCCAAGGTGCAGCGAGCCGTGTGCATGATCTCCAACTCCACCAGCGTGGCGGATGTGTTCTCGAGAATCGACCACAAGTTCGACCTGATGTACGCCAAGAGAGCGTTCGTGCACTGGTACGTGGGGGAGGGGATGGAGGAGGGGGAGTTCTCGGAGGCAAGGGAGGACCTGGCGGCGCTGGAGAAGGACTACGAGGAGGTGGGGGCGGAGTCGGCAGAAGGTGAGGAATACGACGAGGCAGACGAGTATTAGGCAGTCGATCTCAAATGGAAGGCAGCTTCTTGCAACACCAATAGACGTATGGTCTGTGTGCTGCAGCCAGCCGGTGTTGTCTTTTTAGTTGTTGATATAAGACATGATGACGAATTAGTCTTGCCAATGTGTAATTTGTCATCACCCTTAATTCGTCATCATGTCTTCAATATAACTGCCACAGTAACATACGTCATCAACAACAACTAAAAGAGAACATCGTCTTGCCAATGTTTAATTTGCATTGTGAATATCTCATCACTAAATAATTCTACAATACATAATAATTTAAAACGCAAGGCACTATTGCGGATCCTATCACACTTTTAATTCGTCTTCAGTAGAATTGCCAAAACCACATACTTGCGACAACTGTAACAAATGGCATCAACAACAACTAAAAGGAACACCGTTTTGAGAGTGTAATTTGCATTGCGGATCATGAAATCATATTAATAATACTTAATAATTTAAAATACGAGGAACCATTACAGATCGTGTTATTGGAACACAAAGACTGTTATATAATGTGAAAAGATTATTTTAGGATTAAAATCAAATAATATTAGATCGATTCTACGGTACTTACCTCTTGATATCATCTGAAAAATGATCTTCATGTGCCATCAACAACTAAAAGGAACACCGGTTTGAGAGTGTAATTTGCATTAGTGATCATGACATCACTAGATATCTTATAATACTTAATAATTTAAAATACAAGGAACCATTACAGATTGTGTCATTGGAACACAAAGGCTGTTATATAACATGTAATGTAGAAAAATTTTTATGTTAGGATTGAAATCAAATAACATTAGATCGATTTTACTATACATACCTCTTGATATCATCTGAAAATGATTTTTGTAATATGTAAAAGTATTGTCTTTAGATCTAAAACCATTGTTATGAGATTGATGATTTAGGAAAGTTAAGAGAAAAATTATAATATCTCAATCATATAGTCTATATTAGTCATAGGTACCCTGTAAGTCAATCATGTGAGTGATGACACTTGTGATATGACATGTAGTCTTTTTGCTTATTATTATTATTATTATATTTTTTACTTTATATTGCTTGATGCATAAATATATTATGACGTCAATGGATCTGTGCAATAAGAATCGGATCATGATGAGATCACGATAATGAGACCGATTCACATTTAAACATAGACCATAAATAATCATAATCATATATTATTTAAGAAAGATATCGAGATAACCAGATAGACTGGTGTGCTGTATACATGTCAATATGATAGAGGCGGCTTGTCTCATAGTTACTCGTGTGGGGACATTATGGCTACAGAGCAATGATACCTCATTGTCAAACAGCGATTTCGTCATCCTAGTGGTGTAACTAGTCCTTAGACTTGAGATACCAAGGTTTTCCTGTATAAGTACTCCACTCTTTGATACCAGACTTATAAGTTTCATTGATTGATCCAATCACGGAACGCTTGATGGTTAATGATACCTCATTGTCAAACAACAATTCCGTCATCCTAGTGGTGTAGCTAGTCCTTAGACTTGAGACATTAAGGCTATCCTGTATACTCCACTCTTTGATACTGGACTTATATATTTGAAAGTTCTAGATCTATTATCATCGATCATCAAAAGTGACAGTCAACTTTATGAGGGTTATTGAGTGTCGATAGAGGATCATCTGCTCTCAATATCATGAGAGGAATATCTCATATATTCTTGCTCAAACAAATCCTTAGTCAAGGTCATTTGGATTAAGAGAAAAATAGTTCTCCGAGAGAATCCGATTAGAGTGAGACTCGAGAAAAACTGTATGGGTTTGACAGCACTATGCTCAATATACGGTCTTTGGGATATTAGATATATAAGGGACTATAAGTATACGGTAACTGAGGATAGATATGTCCAAAGGATTAGATTCCCCCCTGTATCGTTTAGGAACTACAACGTAGTGGCATAATATGTCCGTAGTCGATGAGTCGAGTGAATTATTATGAAGATAATGATTTACTATTATTATAAAGATAATAATTTATTGAGCCAAAAAGAGTTCTAACATATATGACTCATGACTAGCTTGATATTAGGCCTAAAGGGTCACACACATATGACAGGTGTTGCGATGAGTAGAGGTTCATATATGAAATATCCGCTAGAGCCTCTATCTTATTGGATATCCAATAAGCCCATGAATTATTGGATCTTATATATGATATTCAATAAAAAGAATAAGACCACTAATCTAAGAGGCTATAGTAATTGGATAGAGATTCAATACCCAATAAGGCATGATCCATTAGAGTTAAATTGACAAGGGGCTTTCATAAATAGGAGAAAATCAAATGGCCATAGGCTAGGCTTCTTAGTTGTCACCTCTTATTCTCCTCTCTCCTTCATCCTCTCTCATATATCTATAGAAATTTAGGGATATACGATCTCCCTAAGTAACACAACTATCTCACATGTGTTTTTTAGTTTCGTAGGTTTTTACGCACCAATCTTCGCACGACGATGAAACCTTTTTATGAAAATTTGAGATTTTAATTTTATGTTCTTTTGCTGCATATGTGATATCGCATATATACTTTCTTACAGCTCCTAGAGGTCATGTTTATTTATAAGCGAGAGCAAAGGGTCTAAGATAAGTTATTAGGAGAGTTCCTCCCATCAAGGGCATCCCCTAAGGAATCATACTTTAATATAATCTTCTTTTCTATTAGACAATATCTGTTATCCAAATCCAATTAGTTCTATTATATGTCTTATCCAATTATACAAGGTTACATAATCTAACATTCTCCTACTTGGCCGAATAATTGATAAAATATAAAAGATATTCAAAATCAAAATAAATAAAATAAAATTTATTTAAAAATAATTTTACCTAATTAGATTCAAAAAAAATTGAAAAGCATTTTATATACAACCATGAATTTTAAAAAATAAGTCAATAAGTCTAATAAATATAATAATATTATATTAAGTCCAACTATTACTACGAGTCATAGCAATTATATATAATCAATGTCATACTCACTTCTATATACCATAACATTATTAGTCTTTCCTAATATAGTCCATAATGACCCATGTAATTTGTCTTGTCAAGACAATCCTATTATTACATTAAATTATAATATGCGTAAACATAAATGTAACAGGATAACATAAATAAATAACTTTAATCATGCAAAATAAATATCAATAATAGCATCCACCTAAACATATATCATTATATCTTTTATGGCTTGCTCATAAATCTCATTATATGAATATATTCTTTAAATATTTTACATTGTAAAACTTTGGTAAATGGATCAACAATCATCATAGTGGTGCTCAGGTTCTCAATTAACACTTATTGTTTCTGGACTCTTTCTCAAACCACCAAGTATTTTATCTTGATGTGCTTGGAATCACTAGAGCACTTATCATTTTTAGAGAAGAATATTGTTACGATCTTATCACAAAATATCTTTAATGGCCTAACAATTGAGTCGACCACACCAAATCTTGAGATGAAATTTCACAGTCATAAAGATTGATTTGTAGCCTCAAAGCATGCCACAAATTCAGCCTCCATTATTGATGATGTAATAAGCGATTACTTTATACTTTTTTAATAAATTATCCCACCAACTAACATGAATACAAATCCTGAAGTGAACTTCCTACTATCAAGGTAATTTACAAAATCAACATCTGAATATCCCGTCACTTCAAGCTAATTTAATCTCCAACATTGTAACTACAAAATTAATATATGATCTTGTACATGTTTGAGCATATAATAGACTTCCAATTATACACCCATAAAAAATATTCTTCATTTGATTCCTTTGTAAGTCATTTTTCAGGCATTGATTTTGGTTAAATTTTTTATCTCTAGTAATAGGTATATCATTAACTAAGTAAAACTGTATATTAAATCTCTTAATGATTAATATATTCTTTTTAAGACAATCATAATAATTCTTGAGATCTATCTCTGAATATCTCAATGCCAATAACATAGTTTACCTTATTCATATCAACTATCTTAAAGTTCTTGCTAAGAAATATCTTGGTTTCATGCAATAAACCAAGATCACTACTAGCAAATAAAATATCATCCACATATAAGACTAATATAATAATCCCATTGACTTTCATATATATATGCACTGATCAATAATATTTTCCTTAAATCCGAAGGAAGTAATGATATCATAAAACTTTATATATCATTGTCTGGAAGCTTGTTTAAGGCCATAAATGGATTTCTTATGTTTACAAGCTCAACTTTCTTTTTCCTTTTCTATGAATCCTTCAAGTTATTCTATATGGATTTTCTTACCCAGATCCCCATTCAGAAATACTATTTTCACATCCATCTAGTGTAACTCAAGATCATAGTGAACTACTAATGCTATAATAATTCTCAACGAGTCTTTTCTAGAAACTAGAGAAAAAGTTTCATTGTAGTCGATGCATTCTTTATGAGAAAAACCTTTGATCACAAGTTTGACTTTATATTATTCGATATTATCTACTAAGTCACATTTTACCTTAAAATTTCATTTACAATCGACTATTTTACAATTATTGGACAATTCAATGAGTTCCCAAACACCATTCTAGACCATTGATTTTAACTTTTTTTCATTGCATTATACTATTTTTTAAAATCGTTACTTTCTATGGCCCGTGATAAGAGGTCTCTTTTATTCATATATAATAATATGATTCTTGCAAATATACTAGATAATCATCAGAAATGGTATGTTTCCTTTTCCTTTGAGATCTTTTCAAAGTCGTCAATTGTGATTATTTTACAAGATCATCAGCTACGACATCAATGTCGTGTTAAAGTTTATCGATGTTATTTTATTATTTACTCTCATCAATTTTGTCAATGATTCGAGGAATAATAATTTTTCGAATAGGAGATGATACGGGAGAATTAACCTAAATCTTCTCAATATCAAAATTGATCATTCAAGATTTTTCACCCCCATTAATTTTTTTTATTTTCTAGGAATCTTGTATTATTAGATTCTAATCCTCGTACTATGATTAGAATAATAAAATATGTATTTCTTGGATTTTTTTGGATAACCAATAAAATATCCAGAAATAGTTCTTGGATCGACTTTCTTTTTATGTGGATTAAATACTTTTATCTCTACATGACACTCTCAAATATATAAATATCGGGCTTTTTACTAGTCCATTACTCAAATAGAGTTAATGAAACCAACTTATTAAGAACTCTGTTCAAAATGTACATAGCTATCCTAAGAGCTTCACCTCACATTGACTCAAAAATAACTTATCATGCTCCTAAACATATTCATAAGAATACAATTTCACCTTTCAATAATATCATTCTGTTGTGGTATATCTAGTAATGCATACTGAGCACAAATACCCTGTTGTTCTATAAATCTAGTAAAATGACTAACATTTTAATCGGATTCATCATATCTGTCATAAAATTGACCACCCTTGCCGGATCTGATAATTTTAACTTTTCTATATAATTGTTTCTCGATTTTTTTTATATATACTTCAATAGTATAAACGACATGAGACTTTTTATGTATTAGATAAACATAGTCATATCTGGATAGGTCATCTATAAATGTGATGAAATATATTTTTCCACTAAAATATGAAATATAGAGTGGTATGCATATATTAGTATGAATAATCTCAAGGAGTTCTTTATTTCTTGTGGCATTTTTTTTTTGTATGTTTAGTTTGATTTTCCTTAATGCAATATATACAAACATCAAAATTAGTGAAGTCTAAATATTCTAAAATGTTATCCTCACTAATATTTTAATTATTTCCTTAGATATATTCTTTAATTATTTATATCATAATATAGAACATCTTTAATTATTGAAACTATATTTCAATCCAACACTTTAGAATAGTCAATAATGTCTTTGCAAACTTAAGATTCAAATTAATCCTGTACAAATAATCATACAGAATTCCAGATCCAACTTTTATTGAATCATAAAATATACTGAGTTTACCATTATAAAAAAAAAGATAATATCCTAACTCATTAATTTTAGATAAAGAAACTAAATTTTTAGAAATAATAGAAATATAACATGTGTCAACAAGATCCATTAGATGACCCGTCTCTAGGCGTAGATGATAAGTCCCTACTGACACCACTTTTGCTTTGAAACAATTTCCTATAACGATGAATCTTTCATATTCTTTTGATTTTTAGATTAAAAAAATCTCTACATATTATTGGTAACATAAGAGCACTAGAATCAATACATTAAGTATTAGAAGGAACTTATGTAATGTTTGATTCGAAACATACAAAGATCGAGTTTATATCTTTTTTTTCAAACCAAGTCTTACATTTAATGCAGTTCTTCTTCACATATCTTTTCTTGCCATAAAAGAAACACTTTGCTGTAAAAGCTTTCTATTCATTAGTTTGTTTAATATTTTTAGACTTGATAAATTTCTTTAATGGATGATGTTTCAAATTTTTTTTCCTATTAACTCTTTGAGTAGTAATCATGACATTATATGAACTTTCCTACCTTAATCTTAATTCTTCCTAAATACACGTACTAGTTAACTTATTTAAGTCTCACTTATCCTTATTTATATTGTAGTGAATCTTGAATGAGCTAAACTGAGAAGGAAGAGAGTAATGAAATGGACGAGGAAAAACTCATCAACAATCATGCCTAATGCTTTAAGTTTTGTAACTTTATCAACCATATTGAGAATGTGATCTTGAATTCCTCGAGTGCCATCATATTAAGCTATAGTTAGTTCTTTCATTAATGTGCTAGCCAATAACTTATCATCATATTTAAATCTGTCTTCAATAACCTTTAAATATTCTTGTGCGCTAGTTGTAATCGGTAATGAAGTTTTTATATTATTTGTAAAATTCATTCTTACGAACGTTAAACTAAACCTATCATATCTTTCCCAAGCCTTCATTTCATTAACTTGTTCTATAGTACTTTCATCAATCAAGTCTGTGAGCTTTTCAACAAGCAATGCTAAGTTAAGATCTAATACACCTAGTGTGAATTACATATATTCTAACCATTTTGAATAATTTGATCCAGAGAGTATAGGGATATTAAAAGTATAATAATGTATGGATGGAAGTACCACTGCAAAATATAAAATAACATTAATTCTTTAAGTTTTTCAAAATATGATAAACTATTGATATAATCTATATTTCACTTTTAGGTGAAATATTGATATATATTTAAGATCATCTACGGAGGACTAGTACGTGGAATAGAGTTACTACCTTTAGGTATACAATATTAAATTGTAAAGATATCCAAAACAATATCATCATACCCCATCACATAATTATTTAAAGTAGATTTTCCTTTGGGATTATCTAAATCTTCTAATTATTGTGAATATTATTTTCTTAATATCATTTAGGACTAATTCCTTAATGTAATTTTATAAGTTATTGATCTAGGTTACTTTGGCAGCTATAAGACCAATATAATAATATAAAATATAGTTTAAAATGTTCTATAAATAAGAAAACTTTTATTGTAATTTATATCCCATAAAACCTATCATCCAAGGCTAGTTTAACAGCTACAAGTCAAATAAAACTTAGGGAGATAAGTTACAAATAATATTCATCAAATTTCTTTAAGTTAATTTACGCTAAGTAGTTTAATAATAGAATAACAACTATAATAATTATTGAACATTAATTAACAAAAGAAAAACTTATATAATAATCATACTTATTATAACACATAAATCATGCCTTCATGTGAAAGATAAATATTATTTCATAATTTCAAATATATACATATAAATGACTAAAAAAAGTTATCTAAGAATAATAATTAGATTTTATTTACCACATGTAAAATGTAAGAAAACTATAGAAGAAAATCATAAT
The DNA here is from genome assembly GCF_036884655.1 of Musa acuminata AAA Group. NCBI lineage: Eukaryota > Viridiplantae > Streptophyta > Magnoliopsida > Zingiberales > Musaceae > Musa > Musa acuminata. The sequence continues at coordinate 34,122,650 of NC_088355.1, forward strand.
TTATATTTTTTTATAATCTAAACCTAAATTCAATCAAATAATCAAAATATAATCATGATCAAATTAAATCACAATTATAATAAATCAATTTTATAATTAAGGATATAAATTAGAAATTCTTAATTTTATAAGGGCAAAACTATAATTTTATTGAAATGATATAAGGTATAATTATGATATTTCTAAAGAGTAGAACTATTAAAATACTAAAAGTCATTAATAAAATACAAAAGTGCAAAGCTGTGATTTGACCAAAAGGCAACTCTAGGGAAAAATCGTAATTTTTCCAAAAACCTGCTACCTGCGTCACCACTGCCTGTGCGACTACCGCTGGTGTGACCATCGCCTTTGCATGGCTATTGCCACCGTGGCATTGCTGCCTGCGGCTAGCTGTCGACTATACGACCGCCCTACAGCACTAACTCGACCCGCGACTACTGCATGGGCATGGCTTGCCCACGCACATCTGCCGCTTAGAAGCAGTTGTCGCCTGGGCATGACTGCAGCCCTCGTGCGGTCGCCACCTATACGCAGGTTCTAGCCCCATGCGACTGTTGCATATGTGTGTTGTCGCCCGTGTGGCTGCCTACACGCTTGTGCGTGACTGCTACCCATGCTCGGCCACCGCCTACACGATCAGTCCAACGCTCAGCCCGCGATCATCGCTAGTGTGGCTGCTGCAATACGTGGTCGCCCGCAGTTGCTGATGCTGGTGTGGTGCGCATGCTGCCTAGTGTAATTGTTGCCGTCAACAAATCTGTTGGTTGTACACAGGTAGCGATACTACACAACGACCATTGCTACTTCGATATCTAGAAGACGATGATATAAAGAATCTCAGAGATAGATCAGAAGACATATCAATAATACATGGATTATTCAAACATCATAAATAAAAAAATAATAGACGTAAGGTATTTGATTTCAAGAACCTAGGCTCTGATATAAATTGTAAATATAAAAACTATTATATGCTATATGTAATGCGAAAAAACTTTTATACTAGGATTGAAATCAAATAATATTAGATCGATTTTATGATACATATATTTTTTATACCATTTTATCCGATTATAAAGGGCTACATAATCTAACACTCAATACTTTTAATTCGTCATCCTTCGACAGACAAAACCATATACTACGATAGTAATATATAAAATCAACAACAACTAAAATAGAACACGATCATACAAATGTGTAAATAATCCTACAATACATAATTTGCATTGCGGATCATGTCATCAATAAATAATCCTACAATACATATTAATTTTAAACACAAAGCACTTATACTAAAGATAAAACATATGCATGCTACGCACTAATAAAGAACTTAGAAATTTAAAAAAAGATTTATAAATAAGATATAAAATCCAAAGGCCTCTCCCACCTTAGAAATTTAAAGAAAGAAACATCTAATAATGAGTTTTGTGGAGCCCCTACGGATTTTTTATCCCCAAGCATCATTTTATTGGGTTTTGACCAAAAATGATAATTGTTTTTCAAATGTTTAATTGGATTTTTAGAACCGAATGAATTGGACTAAATTGAATAAATTTGTCTCTTTGTCTCTACCCTAACTTCTCCCAAATCGTTACCTTCTCTCCCTACCCTTTATCTTATTCCTTACCCTCTACATTGGGCTTTGGCCTCCTCCCCCTTCTCATCCACCTCCACTATCACCTGCTCCTCCTTAGTTCGTCTGCTCCCCCTTCGTGGTGATTTCCTCCTCCCTCTCTCCCTTCTCTACCTTTCTCACCTTCTCCTCCACCTCTTCTTTTTTCCTTCTACTCCTATACTACTCCCTCCCTCCCTTCCTCCCCTCCCTCATCCTCCTCCTTCTTATAGTTCATTGCAGATTAGATTAATTGTTGCCCTTGAATTATACCCATTCATAGAATATATTAAAAATATATTAATTTCTATCATATATTTATAATAAAACTAAAAAATATATTATTTTTTAAATTTATCTTAAATTATTAAAAAATTATTACACTTGGATTATACTCATTCATAGAATATATTAAAAATATATATTTTATATAAAATTATCCTTAATCCATCATAAATTAAAAACATGTCCTAGTAGTTGTAGAGAAGTTTAGATTGGTTTAAATAAAAATTAACTTAGTTACACTTGATCATATATTTAACAAAAATAATTTCTTAAACATACGATGGTACTACTCATCAAGCAATACTACAGTTCATACATCTAGTAGTATACTACTCAAGAGCGATGGTATCGTCTAGACTTATAGTGGGATTACTAAGGGGTAATACATTATTTAAAAATTTTAATTATTCTAAATTTATAAAAAATAAAAAAATTAATGCTAAAAATCTTATAATAATATATTAGTAGTTCGAAGAAGTTTAGATTGGTTTGTTAAAACTTAACTTGAATTACACTCAATTATGTTATTTTACACTCAATTATGATTGGTTTCTTGAATTACACTTAATTATGTATATTCAACCCAAAAATATCTTATTTTAAAACTTAATCATTATAAACTCACAAAAATTAAGAAAAATAATGCTATATATCTTAGAATATGTGCTAATAGTTTTGGAGAAGCTTAGATTGATTTGTTAAAAATTAACTTAAATTATATTCGAGTTATACTCGATCACAAATTCACATAAAAATATTTTATTTAAAAAATAATCACCCTAAATTTAAATAAAAATAAAAAAATAATAATAAATATATTAGCACCTCACTATAATAGTTCTTAAGAAGTTTGGATAGGTTTGGTAAAGATTCAAAGAATTATACTCGAGTTACACTCGCATTATATTTAAATCATATTAATATTATTCTCAAGTTATGCTAAAGTATAAGTTCAACCTAAAATTATTTTATTTTAAATATTAATTATTTTAAATTTATATAAAATAGAAAAGTGATGTTAAATATATTATCATCTCACCTTAATAGTTTTGGAGAAGTTTGGATAGATTTGATAAAAATTCAACGAGTTACACTCAATCACCGATTTAACTCAAAAATATTATATTTAAAAATTTATTCACATTAAAATTATAAAAAAATAAAATAATATTAAATATTATAGAATCATATGCTAGTAGTTTTAAGAAGTTTTGATTGATTTGATAAAAATACTTTTGTTATGCTCGAGTTAATAATTACATTACATAGGTTATATTAGTTCGTAGATTCAATAAAGTTCGACTCAATCTGTTATGACCGGACCCAACCCAATTTGAAGCAATCTGAGCTAAATCGACCTAACCCAAATTTTGACGCCCAAACCTGTACCACCCTAATCCTAGTTCTACTTATACCTTGCATGCATAACTAAAGTAGAATGTCATATTTTAAATTTTTATTACTGCTACCAATCGGGTTGTAGTGGAAAGTAAATAATTTTAAAATTAAAATATGTTAATTACTAAATAAAATAATAGGATTTCCCTTATACATAGTATTTTTGACACTCGTACAAAATTATACCATCTAACTAAAGAAAAACATAAATATAACAAGTCCAAAATTTATACACATAAAATGCCTACTAGTAAACTTACTTATAAAATAAGATTAATAATAAGTAATCATTCAGTAAGTATAAGTCTTTGTAGTTTTATTCATGTAAGTATGCATCATATCATGTATACCATAATTTAAAATTATTATTATAAGATAATTAAAAAAATACATCATCTTATGATTTATTTAGTAAGCATAATCCTGCACAGTCTATACATAATAAGGACATAAAATTTGATGTTGAAATAATTCAGAATGCTTATATGCATATATATAGGAAATATAATAAATTTATGAACTTCTACGCACCATATAATAATATATATATATGTGTGCTCCTATATTGTACATTTTTATAATATATACGTATACTCCCATACTATACATTATAATAAATATATGCACTGTCACATTGCATGTCATAAAATATACATGCACTTTCACATCGTATGCAATAATGCATACATGCATTCCCACACTACAAAACATAATACAATGTACACTCCTACATGCATGTTATAATACATACATGTACTCTTACACCACACATCATAGCATATACTTACATTATATATTATAACATATTTGTGCACTCCTACACTGTATATTATAGAAAATAAGTATACTCCCACACCACACGTATCATATGTGCATGCATGCAAGACATTTTTGTAAGCATAAAAACCATAATATGCTATAAATTATACAAAGAAACTTTAATGCTAAGATTAAAATCAAATAATAATGGATCATATTTATGATGTATATCTTTTGATACCATCTAGAAAGATTTTTATCTGATTTGTAGATGCACCATCTTCAGATCCGAAAAATGTTGGGAAATCATGGGGGCGACATCATATGCGCAGCGGAAGAACAAGAAAACAAAAATCCCCAATTCCCAAAAAGATGTTCGTCGTCGTGCGAAGATTGGTGCGCAAAAATCCGCAAAACACAAAACTGCGTATAGAGATTGTGTTACCTAGGGAGATCGTATATCCCTGTTTCCTTGCAGATCCTTAGGAGAGGGTGAAGGAGGTCAAGCGTCCTCCTCTCTAGCGGTGATCCACACAGCAGGGTTGCGACGACCCTCCTCAAAACTCCAGGCCTACTCTGAGGTGGAGAGGGAGAGGAGAATAGGAAAGGCAAGCAAAGACTCTAGCCAATGAGGCTGTGAATCCCTCCTATTTATAGAGATCCCGTGTCAAACCCTAATGGGTCCTTCCCTAGTGGGTATTGGATCTGCATCCAATAAGACAAGGGCTCCGTCGGATATCTCATATCCGAACCTCTACTCATCGCAATGCCTACCATATGTGTGTGACCCTCTAGGCCCAATATCGAGCTGGCCGTGAGTCATACCTGTCAGAACTCCTTCTAACTTAGTGAATTATTATCTCTATAATAATTCACTCGACTTATCGACTACGGACGTACTAGGCCACTACGCCGTAGTCCCTAGACGATACAGGGGAATCCAATCCATTGGACCTGTCTGTCCTCAGTTACCGTGTACCTATAGTCCCTCATCCATCTAATATCCCAGAGACCGTATATCGAGCATGGTGCTGTCAGACCCATACGGTTTCTACTCAAGTCTCGCTCTAATCGGATTCTCCCGGAGAACTCTTTCTCTCTCAACCCGAATGACCCTGGCCAGGGATTTGTCTGAGCAAGAACACATGGGATATTCCTCTCATGACGCCGAGAGTGGATGATCCTCTGTCGACACTCAATAGCCCTCGTAAGGTCGACTACCACTCTCAATGACCAGCTGTACTAGATCTGCGACAGCTAAACCTATAAGTCTGGTATCAAAGAGTGGAGCACTCATACAGGACATCCTTGGTGTCTCAAGTCTAAGGACCAGATACACCACTAGGACTACGGAATCGCTGTCTGACAATAAGGCATCATCAACCATCCAGCATTCCGTAAGCGGATCAATCAGTGAACTCATTCTCCAATGAGCACCTGTACTGTATCCCTAGTGTCCCTACACGAGCAACTATGAGACCAGCTGCATCCATCATATGGACGGGTATACAACACACCAGTCTATCCGGTTATCACGATGTCCCTCTCGAGTAACCTATGACCGGGATTATTTAGGATATGTGTTTGAAGGTGAATCGATCTCATTATCGTGATCTCATCACGATCCGATTCCCATTGCACAAATCCAAGGACATCACAATATATATATGTTGGGAAATCATAGAGGGCGACATCATATGCGCAGCGGAAGAACAAGAAAACAAAAATCCCCGATTCCCAAAAGGATGTTCATCGTCGTGCGAAGATTGGTGCGCAAAATCCGCAAAAACACAAAACTGCGTATAGAGATTGTGTTACCTAGGGAGATCGTATATCCCTGTTTCCTTGCAGATCCTTAGGAGAGGGTGAAGGAGGTCAAGCGTCCTCCTCTCTAGCGGTGATCCACACAGCAGGGTTGCGACGACGCTCCTCAAAACTCCAGGCCTACTCTGAGGTGGAGAGGGAGAGGAGAATAGGAAGGGCAAGCAAAGACTCTAGCCTATGAGGCTGTGAATCCCTCCTATTTATAGAGATCCCGTGTCAAAACCCTAATGGGTCCTTTCCCTAGTGGGTATTGGATCTGCATCCAATAAGACAAGGGCTCCGTCGGATATCTCATATCCGAACCTCTACTCATCGCAATGCCTACCATATGTGTGTGACCCTCTAGGCCCAATATCGAGCTGGCCGTGAGTCATACCTGTCAGAACTCCTTCTAACTTAGTGAATTATTATCTCTATAATAATTCACTCGACTTATCGACTACGGACGTACTAGGCCACTACGCCGTAGTCCCTAGACGATACAGGGGAATCCAATCCATTGGACCTGTCTGTCCTCAGTTACCGTGTACCTATAGTCCCTCATCCATCTAATATCCCAGAGACCGTATATCGAGCATGGTGCTGTCAGACCCATACGGTTTCTACTCGAGTCTCGCTCTAATCGGATTCTCCCGGAGAACTCTTTCTCTCTCAACCCGAATAACCCTGGCCAGGGATTTGTCTGAGCAAGAACACATGGGATATTCCTCTCATGATACCGAGAGTGGATGATCCTCTATCGACACTCAATAGCCCTCGTAAGGTCGACTACCACTCCCAATGACCAGCTGTACTAGATCTGGGAACAGCCAAACCTATAAGTCTGGTATCAAAGAGTTGAGCACTCATACAGGACATCCTTGGTGTCTCAAGTCTAAGAACCAGATACACCACTAGGACTACGGAATCGTTGTCTGACAATAAGGCATCATCAACCATCCAGCATTCCGTAAGCGGATCAATCAGTGAACTCATTCTCCAATGAGCACCTGTACTGTATCCCTAGTGTCCCTACACGAGCAGCTATGAGACCAGCTGCATCCATCATATGGACGGGTATACAGCACACCAGTCTATCCGGTTATCACGATGTCCCTCTCGAGTAACCTATGACCGGGATTATTTAGGATATGTGTTTAAAGGTGAATCGATCTCATTATCGTGATCTCATCACGATCCGATTCTCATTGCACAAATCCAAGGACATCACAATATATATGCATTTATGCAATAGTTATAAAGTGATATACGCCAAAATATAATAAGCAAAAAGATTCTGTATCAAGTCACACGTGCCATCACTCACGTGATTGGCTTGCTGGGCACTTATGACTAGCAATCTCCCACTTGACCTAAAGCCAATCACCTATGTGTCTGATCCCCATCAGACCCCTGTGACGCTCAAAGACAATCTGAGACAATGGCTTTGTTAGTGGATCTGCAATGTTATCTTCGGATGGAACTCTTTCCACTACTATATCTCCTCGGGTTACGATCTCTCTTATAAGCTGAAACCTCCTCAGAACACTTCTGATAAGACCCGGGTTCCCTTATTTGAGTAATCGCCCCATAGTTGTCGCAATATAAGGAAGTCGACTTGTCGCTATCTGTATCGACTCCCAAATCTGTGATGAACTTCTTCACTCAGACTCCCTCCTTTGCTGCATCTGATGCAGCAATGTACTCCGCCTCTGTGGTCGAGTCAGCAGTGGTATCTTGCTTGGAACTCTTCCAGCACACTGCTCCTCCATTCAAGGTGTACACATACCCTGAATTCGACTTGCTATCATCGACATCAGACTGAAAACTTGAGTCAGTGTAGCCTTCAACCTTAAGGCTATTACCTCCATATACTAGTAAAAGATCCTTGGTCCTTCTCAAGTACTTAAGGATACACTTTACTGCTTTCCAGTGCTCCAAGCCTGGATCCGCCTGATACCTGCTCGTGACACTCAGAGCATGCGCTATATCAGGCCTAGTACATAGCATGGCATACATGATAGACCCTATTGCTGAGGCATAAGGTATCATATCCATGTTCTCCCTTTCTTCTGGAGTCTTTGGGGACATACTCGTAGAAAGCGATATCCCATGTCTCATCGGTATGAGACCTCTCTTGGAATTTTCCATGCCAAACCTTTTGACAATAGTTTCTATGTACTTGGACTGGGACAAGCCAAGCATCCTTTTGGATCTATCTCTATAGATTCTAATCCCCAAGATATAAGATGCTTCTCCTAAGTCCTTCATGGAGAAGTGTCTAGATAACCAAGCCTTTATTGTGGATAGCATTCCTTTGTCATTCCCAATGATGAGGATGTCATCCACATATAACACCAAAAAGCTAATAGCGCTCCCACTTACCTTTCTGTATACACAAGGCTCATCTTCGTTCTTAACGAAGTCATAAGATCTGATTGCCTCATCAAATCTTATGTTCCAACTTCGGGAAGCTTGCTTTAGTCCATAAATGGATCTAAGCAACCTACACACCTTATCTGGGCAGTTCTTGGACACGAATCCCTCAGGTTGCATCATATACACCTCCTCCTCCAGGTTCCCGTTGAGGAATGCGGTTTTCACATCCATCTGCCAGATCTCATAATCATAGTGTGCTGCAATAGCCAATAGAATTCTGATGGATTTTAGCATTGCTACGGGTGAGAAAGTTTCGTCGTAGTCAACACCTTGCCTTTGACGATACCCCTTAGCCACTAGCCTTGCTTTATAGGTCTCTACCTTTCCATCTACTCCGATCTTTTTCTTAAAGATCCACTTGCAACCGATGGGTACAATACCTTCGGGTGCATCAACTAGGTTCCAAACCTTATTGGAGTACATAGAATCCATCTCAGAATTCATGGCTTCTTTCCACTTCCCGGAGTCTATACTCATAATAGCCTCCTCGTAGGTCTGAGGATCAATATCCTCTACATCCTCTGCTCTAATATGTCCCACATATCTCTCAGGAGGATGGGATACTCTATCAGACCTGCGTAAAGTTGAAACTTGTGTATTAGATACCTGAACAGACTCGGGCTGTAGAGTGGTGCTTGAGCTTGGTTCTCCAACCTCGCTCAATTCTATCATTCTCCCACTGTCTCCGTCAAGAATGTGTTCCTTCTCAAGGAACACTGCTCTCTTAGCTACAAAGACCTTTTGGTCCTCGAGATGATAGAAGTAATACCCACAAGTTTCCTTGGGGTATCCCACAAATTTACATCGCCCTGTCCTTGATTCTAACTTATCAGGGTTGTGTCTTTTAACATGGGCAGAGCAGCCCCAAATCTTAACAACCTTAAGATCAGGCTTCTTCCCTTTCCATATCTCATATGGTGTAGACACCACCGACTTAGTTGGAACTCTGTTCAGAAGGTAAGCTGCGGTTTCTAGGGCATATCCCCAGAATGAGATGGGTAGGTCAGCGAAACTCATCATGGACCGTACCATATCTAATAATGTACGATTTCTCCTTTCAGAGACACCATTGAGCTGAGGTGTATAAGGAGGTGTCCATTGGGATAATATCCCATGGTCCTTGAGGAAGTGAGTAAACTCTGTACTTAAGTACTCACCTCCTCGATCTGATCGAAGAGTTTTGATACTCTTTCCAGTCTGGTTCTCCACCTCATTCTTATACTCTCTGAATTTCTCAAAGGCCTCGGACTTGTACTTCATTAAGTACACATATCCATACCTTGAGAAATCATCAGTAAATGTAATGAAGTAGGAGTAACCTCCAATGGCATGAGTTGACATGGGTCCACATACATCACTATGTATGAGTTCCAACAACTCAGTGGCTCTCTCTCCAGTTCCACTAAATGGAGAGTTGGTCAGTTTTCCACGAATGCAAGGCTCACAAGTTGCATATTACACATAGTCGAATGGATCTAGATATCCATCATTTAGCAACTTTTGAATCCTTCTTTCATGGATGTGACCTAGCCTACAATGCCACAGGTATGCACTGTTCAACTCATCTCGTTTCCTTTTGGACACATTTATATTCATGATATGTGGAGTGGTGTCTAACATAAATAAACCATTATGCAATGTTCCTTTCGTGATGATCTTATCATCTAATAATATCGAACAACCATTGTTCTCAAAAACAAATTTATATCCACTAACTGTTAAACATAAAATGGAGATAATGTTTTTGATAATAGAAGGAACAAAATAACATGCATCTAATGCAATAAAAGCTCCACTAGGCAGATGTAGGGCGACCTCGCCAACAGCTAATACAGCAACTTTTGCTCCATTACTCATCTTGAGGTCCATCTCGCCTCTCTCTAGTCTCCTAGGCCTTGCCAGAACCTGCAACGAATTGCATATATGATAAGCACTACCGGTATCTAATACCCATGTGTTATCATAAGAGTCTGACAAATGGAGACTGATCATGAATGTACCTGAAGCTTCATCAAGCTTTTGTTTCGCCCTTTCTGCAAGGTACTCTTTGCAGTTTCTCTTCCAGTGCCCATCTTTACCACAGTGGAAGCACTGGCCTTTGTCCTTTGTTGGGTCTTTCTTAGCAACCTTTGCTTTACCTTGTTTGCCCTTGCCCTTTCCCTTCTTAAGGGACCTTTCTGCTTTCCTTTTCTTTCTGGTCTCACCAGTGTAGAGAACTGGCTTCTCTTTTTTAATAGTACTCTCTGCCTCCCTCAACATATTGAGGAGCTCTGAGAGAGTCACCTCAAGCTTGTTCATATTAAAATTCATTATGAACTGTGAAAAGGAATCTGGTAGGGACTGAAGCACAATGTCCACACACAAGTTATCCTCTAGGACCATTCCTAGACCTGTGAGTTTCTCTATCCACTCAATCATCTTTAGGACATGGTTCTGAACCGGTGTCCCCTCAGTCATCCTAGCGCGGAAAAGGCTCTTGGATATCTCATATCGTTGAGTCCTTCCCTGTTCCTCAAACAATTTACGGACATGTAGGAGAATGGATCTGGCATCCATCTTTTCATGTTGTCTCTGTAACTCTGGAGTCATAGAGCCCAACATATAGCACTGAGCAAGAGTGGAGTCATCAATGTACTTCACGTAGCGAGCGATCTCATCCTCGCTTGCCCCTTCTTCGGGCGTAGGCATCACTGTATCAAGGACGTACACGATTTTCTCCGCTGTGAGAACAATTCTCAAGTTACGGAGCCAATCCGTATAATTTGGACCAGTGAGGCGGTTGACATCAAGTATGCCACATAAGGGATTTGAAAGCGACATTTTCTGAAAATAAAGATGTAGCAAAAATGAATAACATGCAGATTTTGCAAGAAATAAACTATCAAGATATGGACTTCTATCTTAATATGCTCCCACTATTTTACTAACGAGTCACGCGACACCCTCAGCACGTGAAACGGAAGTCTCCGGCAGACTTCTAGTGGGGATCAGGATCCAATCAGCGTCTTAGTGTAACCTCGAGGGACTCGACCAATCACACTAAGCCTAAAAGGTAGGCAACTCTTGCCGATCACAACTCCTTGTGATTCCCGTCCTGTTCGGCCTCCGAATCACCATGGCCTCGAGGGACTCGACCAACCATGATGCTCGGTTAAGTCAACACCTTCGTTACAAGATGAGTCTGATTTGATGATATACCCTCGAGGGACTCGACCAAGCATATCATGCCCTCAGGTCACCGGTGACATCTCTATGTCGTAAGCAAGATAGCGAATCGCGATATAGGTGAGTCTCGAGGGACTCGACCAACTCAACCTACACCGGGATTCGGTTCCTACTCATAACGATGGAAGGCCACGTGGGTCAATCTAATTGCCTCACGTTTACCGACTTAATATTATCGAGAGATGTTTCTATGATTTGGTCTCCTAATATGACATGTCACACATATGCATATTTAATATATATCTACATCGCATGTAAATATATATACATATCTAGTATGTGTATAAGCAATCACACCAGATGATCATGGACCACAACCTAATATGATTAGGCCCGAGCCAGTAGGCCTAATCACTCACATCAAGATCTATGTGTGCAACGGTGCATCTCCATGCCTTGTGATCGTCCATCTCGTCCTCGTCGGTTCCGTCGACATCTTGATGCATCTCCATGCATCACGATCGTCCGTCTCGTGGGTCCCGCTATTGCATCCACGCTCCCGCTGCGCCTCCTCATGTGATTACAACTTAATCATAGGCACGCAGGCCCGACAATAAACGAGAAATATAATGGAGGTTCGCAGACCTCAATAATAATAATCACAAGTACACACATCACACGGTCCATGATCATCCGTCCACACATCATACATCACATGTATAAATAATCATCATCATGTAGGACTACTAGATAATAATAAAAAATAATAATCAACTAAACCTTTTAATTAATTAATATTTTCTGAAATCAGGGATATATAGGGAATTTCTCAATTCCTAAGGGTATTTTCATAATTTGGACAAAAGACAGAAACTGGAATTTCTCAAATTCCGAGGGGCAAAACTGTCTTTTGCTCAGAAAACCCTAATTTCCTACTGCCCTTTGCTGCTGCCGTTGCCGCCGCCACCCTGCTGGCGGCGGCCTGTGCGGCGAGGGGCGGGGCGCTGCCCTCGCCTGCGGGTGGCACGCCCGCTGGCAGCGCTGCCGCTGCAGGTGGGCGCCCCCGCGGGCGTCGCCGCCTCCGCGGGCAGTTCTGCCGGCGAGGCAGCGCCCGCAGGCGGTGCTGCCTCGCTGGCGGCCGCCCCTGCCGGGTTTTGCCCGTGGGAGCAGCGGCCACAGGCGCCGCTGCCCTGCGGTGCCTCAGCCCGCGCTGCTGCCCCGCGGCGCCTCTACCCGCGGGCTCAGCGGCCGCAGGCGCCTCTACCCGCGGGCTGCCAGCCCCGCCGGCCGCAAGCCTGCTGCAAGCAGACCGCCGGCCGGCTGCTGCAGACGCAGCCCCTGCGCTGCCCGCCTTCGGCTGCGCTGCACGCACGCAGATCGAGGGCAGCAACTGTTGCTGCCCTTTCTCGCTTTTGCGTCAACGATTTTGACGTCAAAATTCTTCCTAAACACAACACACGTAGTTCAAAACCAATCATTCGCACGAACAACCTGGCTCTGATACCACTGTTGGGAAATCATAGGGGGCGACATCATATGCGCAGCGGAAGAACAAGAAAACAAAAATCCCCGATTTCCAAAAGGATGTTCATCGTCGTGCGAAGATTGGTGCGCAAAATCCGCAAAAACACAAAACTGCGTATAGAGATTGTGTTACCTAGGGAGATCGTATATCCCTGTTTCCTTGCAGATCCTTAGGAGAGGGTGAAGGAGGTCAAGCGTCCTCCTCTCTAGCGGTGATCCACACAGCAGGGTTGCGACGACGCTCCTCAAAACTCCAGGCCTACTCTGAGGTGGAGAGGGAGAGGAGAATAGGAAGGGCAAGCAAAGACTCTAGCCTATGAGGCTGTGAATCCCTCCTATTTATAGAGATCCCGTGTCAAAACCCTAATGGGTCCTTCCCTAGTGGGTATTGGATCTGCATCCAATAAGACAAGGGCTCCGTCGGATATCTCATATCCGAACCTCTACTCATCGCAATGCCTACCATATGTGTGTGACCCTCTAGGCCCAATATCGAGCTGGCCGTGAGTCATACCTGTCAGAACTCCTTCTAACTCAGTGAATTATTATCTCTGTAATAATTCACTCGACTCATCGACTACGGAAGTACTAGGCCACTACGCCGTAGTCCCCAGACGATACAGGGGAATCCAATCCATTGGACCTATCTATCCTCAGTTACCATGTACCTATAGTCCCTCATCCATCTAATATCCCAGAGACCGTATATCGAGCATGGTGCTGTCAGACCCATACGGTTTCTACTCGAGTCTCGCTCTAATCGGATTCTCCCGGAGAACTCTTTCTCTCTCAACCCGAATGACCCTGGCCAGGGATTTGTCTGAGCAAGAACACATGGGATATTCCTCTCATGATACCGAGAGTGGATAATCCTCTATCGACACTCAATAGCCCTCGTAAGGTCGACTACCACTCCCAATGACCAGCTGTACTAGATCTGGGAACAGCCAAACCTATAAGTCTGGTATCAAAGAGTTGAGCACTCATACAGGACATCCTTGGTGTCTCAAGTCTAAGAACCAGATACACCACTAGGACTACGGAATCGTTGTCTGACAATAAGGCATCATCAACCATCCAGCATTCCGTAAGCGGATCAATCAGTGAACTCATTCTCCAATGAGCACCTGTAATGTATCCCTAGTGTCCCTACACGAGCAGCTATGAGACCAGCTGCATCCATCATATGGACGGGTATACAGCACACCAGTCTATCCGGTTATCACGATGTCCCTCTCGAGTAACCTATGACCGGGATTATTTAGGATATGTGTTTAAAGGTGAATCGATCTCATTATCGTGATCTCATCACGATCCGATTCCCATTGCACAAATCCAAGGACATCACAATATATATGCATTTATGCAATAGTTATAAAGTGATATACGCCAAAATATAATAAGCAAAAAGATTCTGTATCAAGTCACACGTGCCATCACTCACGTGATTGGCTTGCTGGGCACTTATGACTAGCAATATATGCATTTATGCAATAGTTATAAAGCGATATACGCCAAAATATAATAAGCAAAAAGATTATGTATCAAGTCACACGTGCCATCACTCACGTGATTGGCTTGCTGGGCACCTATGACTAGCAAAAAACCATAGTGATGTCGATTATAATCTCTCAATGATTGTCATGTATTCATATCTCGTATTTGTATCTTCATCTTCTCATATGTATTTAGTCCCTAGAATGTCCTGTCTATATATAAGTAAGAGTAAAGGGCCTAGGATAAGTAATTAGAAGAGTTTCTCTTATCAGTACCATCTCCTAAGGAATCTTATCATAATTAAACTTTCTTTTTATTAGCCAATAACCTTTATCAGAATCCAATTAGACATATAATAGATCTTATCAATTAGATAGGGTTATATAATCTAATAATTTTTTTATCATAATTTATATTTTTTTTTTACAAAATATATATATTTATATTTAGCTCATCACGATTATATTCGTAGAAATAAACTTTTCAAAATACTTTATGCATATGATAATTTATATAATCACTATTTTATAGTAAATTAAACTTATACTTATTTGATTGAATTCAAAAATAAAGATGCCACTATATTTCTTATTGATCTAGCGTGCTAACAAGCGATATACATATCAAATTGGGAGTAGAGGGTCATAAGATGCCTTAATTATAAACTCTACCTTTTGAATTTATTACAATAATTCATAGAAAAACTTGATAAGATCTCTCATAAAATAAATTATACTTAACCTAAAATTTTATTTAGATTTCATCACTAAATTTTATAATAATTCACTCTATAATCAAATGAACTAGCTAGCATCAATCAAACCATCGTAAAATTTTTTAGAAATATTTTATTTCACTATTCTAACTGACCAAACGATCTTGAACCATCATAAAATTTTATAGAAAACTAGGTAACATATAAAACTAAGGGTACATTTATATCTAAATTCATCATTTAATCTCACTTAAGTATCTCAATATTCAGTGCAATACTCTTATTTTATTTGTATCTCTATTTAATTTTTTTTTACTTTATCCATGACTAAGAAGTTTATAATCATCTATATACATAAGGTTTAAAACTTAAATTATTTATTTTAATTATGTTCAAATTTATTCAAGTCTTAAGATTCACTTAAGTCGATTATAATTCATTTATCATTTCTAGTCAATATATGTATGCTTATTATCATAATTTAATCTTATATTCAAGTCCTCTAATACACTTTGACTTCTTGCACTATTCTTAACAAAAACACTAAAGTTTATGCATGCTCAACTAATATTTTATAGAATACTAAGAATGATATTTTTTAAAAGCATGCACTTTGATATTAAAAGTAAAAAAATATAAATATATCATTTATCATACTTTTGAACTATATACATCACAAATGATACCATAAAATGAGGGTAACATATACATATTATTTATACTTCCATTAACATACTGATTATAATTCAATATATGTAAAACTCAGATATTACAAGATCAGACCAAATTGACCTATGAATCTGACTTTAAATAGGCTGATCCAAATTCATTATTAAGATTTTTTTAAAAAAATCCTAAAAAATTAAATTTAATGATGTTATTATATGTTTTTTTATTATTGTCCAAGTACTTTGCACCAATAAATACTAATAAGTATAGAGCCTGAAATGATAATCTATTGTGGCTTAAAGAACTTGCATCAATATATACTACATTATTAAGTGACACCATAATGGGATCTAACTCCTGGTCTTCTATAAGACTTTAGTAGAATTAGAGAACTAAAATTTAATATGATTTCTCTCATAAAATATATTTTGATTTGGGTGAGCATTGGAAGTAATTTATTATCAAGACAAATAAAAATAATAATTGTGTCATTGATTTTGAGTATTTCAATTTTTGTGCCTAACGGTTCTCTCTTTTTTTTCTTCACTAGGCTCATCCTTCTTTTTATTTTTATTTCTTTTACTTCTCTTATTGATTATCACATAGTATTGTGATCATTTTGAATTTTGGATTAGTTTAGTTGGGTCACCACAATGTTATTTGTCTATGATGATTCAATCTATCATTACACAATATCTTACGAAGTCATCTCATGTTTCTGTTTGGCTCTTTTAGGGTGAGACCTATGACCTTCGGTCTACAATTTATGTGTTTCTTGGGCTAACATTCCTTCATCTCTATACTCTTTGTTCACAAGCATCACCATTCTTCTATTATTGCATGATTCTGACCTAGCGGTATCTGATCCGAATAATGCAGTCGTTTGGCCAAGTTCTTGTCTAATTGATTTCATTTGATCAGTTCAATTTTTAATTGACACTACCAATTGTCAATCTAAATTATTTTTTTTATATTTCACTCCTCATACGTTCTATTTAAAGAATTTTTTATTCTAACATAAAATCTACTTGAATCTAATAAAATATTTAATATGGGGATATTTAAACATCACATCACTATATATTTTAGTGTCTCGCATCACTCAAGCGTATCATGTACAATGGTATTAATTGCAACATCTAACGACATATTAGACTTTGCGTTCGAGTAACATCCGATCATTTCATATAATTATTCTCATGAATTTAACTCTCACTTAATCCCTATGGTTACTGAGACCCTTTATAAGAAAGCCTCGAATGTGCTACTTTACTCAATAGAGAGCATATTCAACACTTGGTTTTTTATACTAATCTAGCAATCAAAAGTGCATTTATCAAATATGTTCTCAATACAGTTCTATAAGACTCTTATCGAATCCAAATGTCTTCTAACACGAGACTTACGAGATATCCAAAAATAAACCAATTTTGTCTTTATGACGCAATACATCGAATAATTAGAATCTACATTAACATGTTCAAATCGGTGGTTTTAACTTTTTGATCCTAAAGTATCAAATTGAGTTGATCATTCTTGTAATGGTATGCATAATTTTTCCATTTCAGATTTATAATTTTTTTCTTATTTTATCTGAGAAGCGTCTCTATAATCTCCTAACTTAGTATTCAAAGTACCATCATATTCATCTCTACCAGCAAACTTTCTCATTCATTCCATCTCTTTTTATTATTATTTTGTGAACATCGATCACTAATGACTCGAGTAGTATTGATGGGTGGGAGACGGTCAAAGAACCAATAATTCCTATATTTCGGTGTCGGGAAAGATTTGTGTGTGTGTGTGTGTGTTTTGGAGGATTTGGTCACAAAATTATTTCTACAACAGATTCTATCCCTTCTATTCCGTCCATTCCTTTAGATTCTAGTGACTGTGATAGATGTTTCCATTTGCTTTGAATGTTTGTCCTACTTTCTTTTGATGATTTTTGAGAATGCATCTTAGATGAACAATCATATTTTCTAAAGTTGTTTTATAATATGTGTTGAGTTTATTCGATAAATTAGATGAGTTTATGACATGACCAATATTTCAAGTTTAATCGGATCTCGATATTTATTATTTATCATGTGAACGGGAGAGATTATTATTATTATTATTATTGATGTTGAGTTGATCGTGAGAATAATTCGAACATCATAGCTTACCACTGTAGTCCCCATCCATGTTAGTGCACAAAATCTAACGTAAGATATATATTTATATTGTTACACATCAAATCGTATCTCAATATTTCAACGGGCCAACCGAAAGTAGTCGGTCGGTCGATCCATCGACCACTCTATGGTGTATTATTATAAGCCATGATCGTACTCGAGGTACGAAGTCATTGACCAAAGTAGACATTGAGTTGAAGATGAACCCTGAAAAAAGCTGATGGTAATGCATGCCCTCTGCAATCGCTCCTATTCCAGTTGAAGCTTTTTCCATCACATCTCATCAGGACGAGGACCACCAGATCAAGTGGTCCGCCAAGACCGACGTCGTCACAGTTGAGTGGGGTCAACACTCGTCTCCCTTGTGGTGAGCATCTTCCTCGCTGGGCCTATGCATCTGTTGCATCGCTCTATAGCTGACACAGTTCAACTTTATCTTCTCAGATAGGACAGATTCTTCTGAGGTTGCTCAGCTTGCTTTAAGGTCATGAGAGCAGCACACTGCACTGCACTGCACTGCACTGCACTTTCCTTTTCCCTTTTAGCTTTCAATGAGCTGTCGATATTTGTTGGTGGATGCACAACTGGATGATTTTGATAGCACTCGAGTCCTGTCTCTCTACTGTGCTATGTTGATAAGTATGTTACTTACAAATTTTAATTATATTTAGAAATCAGATTTAAATTACTTCTGATAAGATTCTATTTTTTTTAGGGTCATAATTAGGATTATGGATTTAGTAAGGAAAAAGAGCTCTCGAATTTGATAAGAGAGAGGGATGTAGAAGAAAACATCAAAGGTTATTAAAGGTTTAAGTGGAAGGGAATGTAAGAACTTTAGTAGGGCTTGGATTTGGCTAAACTTAAAATAGATATTTCTTATATTAATTTTTATATAATAAAAAATTAATTTTCTCTATAGATATAAGTAATATAAATCTTATATCAACTTTCTTACAAGTTCTTTATTTATTGATCTTTATCTTCTCTTTAAACCATTAACTTGCTTTTGTGATGTGGAAAATGGTGTATAAGTTCAGGATAAATTAGCTTTCTTTTTGTTTGGAGAGTGTTTCAGGTATATTTAACACCATGTTATCTTGCAAGTGGAATCCATTGCAATCTTGAAAATAATAGCTTGTCTCTAAAAATCGAGACATCTACATTCCAATGATACTTAAATGAATGTTATTAAACAGAGTTTTGGAAAGCTCAATGATTAGACTACACACTTTACTTAAGAATTCATGCTTAGTTTACCACAAAAAAGGTGCAGAGAACTGTAATGCAATTTGCACTCCATGATTAGCAGGACTTGCACAGCAACGTCCTTTTAAAGCCACATTTGCACTCCATGAGAGATCCTAAGTATCGCCATTAAAGTGGTTGGTCGCCTGTCGCTGTAGTTGTCAACGTCGAAGAACAACTTGGAGATACACTCCGATTGCATGAAAAGATCTACCGCTTGAAACGCTACAAGCGATAAGGGACTTGACAGACGTATGCATTTAAGAGGATGAGACAGAGATGACGGAGGAGAGATAGGGATTTATTATTTTCTTAATCTAAGAACTCGTTTTATAAGAAATTATTTCACTGGATATAATCTATTATTTCGATGACTAGCTTGAATATGATTTACGTTAGGAGTCTAATATTTATCTAACAATAAAAAATTATTTTATGAGTTATAATCAATTGTCTCGATAATAGACATGAAGTTGTTGATCAACATGACTTGTGTTAGGAGTTTCTAGACTCGCTTGGTGTGTTTCGAAATGTTTGATATAGAATCGATCTACGCTAAGACTAATGTTAAGAGGGATTCTCAATTTGATTCCTTTAATGATTAAACTTCCCAAAGTAAAGACGAGAGAAAAAAGAGTTAGACTTCTATAATTATATCTTATTTTAACTTTTATAACTTATCCTCTCAAAAACTTATGGTCAGAAAAAATATTTTATCAAAAAAAAATTATCTTATTTTATTATAAAATACCACGTGTGAAGCCTCGGTTTTATATATATATATATATATATATATATCTCCGATCACTCGAGTATGAAATAGCATTAAGAAACACTATTTTGGAATTGACAATGGGAATGCGTGGAAGCATAGGCTAAATATGACTATTTGGAGTGGGTTGCAAGATGCTTTGGCTGCAAAATTGAAGAGGTTGTAACACTGCAATAATACAAGTCTAAAATTTTCTCAGTATTATTGCAATGATACTGCAATAATCAAGAAGAATTGGCTCATATATATGTTGGACACTAACAAGTTTAAGACATCTCAATTATTTGATAGCAAGAAGGAATTGCTTGCAACTTTTTACACAACAATCATCATCATCATCATCATCTCCTGACGTACCGTTGTGTAAACTGGCACGCTTAATCCGATTATCCCAACATATGGCACTCAATAAAAAGAAGCCTCAGCTCAACATTCTGTCGATTTATACCTACGGATATCAAACATTCGTGCCTAATTAATCAGTGCCGTCCCAAACTTTGACAATCCAATCTAGTGATGGACAAATCAATTATCTTAGATATTCGGCTACTATTAACGGGTTAGATTGGATCAAATCATCGAGTTCGATAGAATCGAACCCAAAATTGAGATAACTGATGCTTGAGAAAAGGGTTAAGAGGGGGGAGTCGCTCGTCATCCTGACGTCATGGTAAGCTTAACTGGTAATCTAACCTGACCAAACCAACCGCACATGGCAGTTGGGAGGCGTTTGCTTACGGTTGTGGTACAGAAACAAACTTGGAGCCGACACGCACCACCGCCACCTCACTTCGTCCTTTCCTCTTCCCTCCACCCTACTACTACTGCACCTAAACGCGTTCCGTGAGACATGGCCACGTGTGGGTCCCCACGCGCAGGGAGCATCCCACGAAATCCTGCACCCTCCCCCGTCCCTAACCCATGCAATCACGTCGGAGAGGGACGTGAAGTGCCTTGCTCCCCCCTCCCCCCTCCCCCCCCCCCCGTGTCAACCACTCTTCTACTGACTCCTTCCCTCGGCCCTCTTCTTTTACTGTGGGTATATGTTGGCGCGGCAACTCACATGGCGATTTCTGCATCTGTGGGCAGCCCTTGTGGTGTAGGTTCGAACGAGGGGACTGTCCTGCCCTCCATGTCCACATTCTGTTGCTGACTGTCTTGTCTCTCTTGCTCGCATGTGACTTATGCCCACTCCAAAAGGCAACCTTTCCTGCCCTCTTCCCCTGAGTTGGGCGCCTTTCCACTCCTGTGGAACAGGAGCGCAGCTGCCCCATGTGGCTGTGTGTAAGTGGGATTCACCTCATGTTAAGGCACAGGGCTCACCCTGGCTCTGTTTGGGGACCTGATTGCACTCGGAACCGCGAGATACGATGGGCCAATGGATTGGCCTACGAGCTGCGGCCTGACCACACCACCTCACATGGGCAGAATCCGATTCTTGTAGTTAATTGCCGCCAGATCTCGGACTTGTATTCTAATGTATGAGTTCCCCAGAGGAAACGACAAGGCGCAGTATCCTCAAGGTTTCAGGCTGAGACGAGGGAGACAAGGCCACACAGGCTACTGCTCGGGTTGAGCGTCAGGAGATATTAACACAGGGTTGACGGCAGAGAGGGGGAGGAGTGGCCGGAGATGATTGGCGGAGAGCTTGATAACCCGATGGGACCATGGTAAGAGACAGTAGGGAACATGTGGGCCTCCACGCTTTCCCGATACAGGGTTCATCCTCCTCGGCCTATTTTACCGGGCTCTCAGGCGCCATCGAGTCTACTTCCCCAGACCTCTCTACCCCCCTTCGTTTCCCCTCTCCAAGTCCCCTATAAAAGTTCTCTCCCTCCCTCCCTTTTTGTCTCTGCTCTCTCGCACCACTTTCCCTTCTCCCTCCTAAATCACTTCAGCCTTCCCAAAGGATGTCCAGTAGGAGGTCCAGGATCTCAGAGGAGGAGATCAATGAGCTCATCTCCAAGCTACAATCTCTGCTACCGGAGACCCGCCGACGAGGGGCCGGCAGGGTAAGCAAACGCATCCTACCAAGTTACTCAACTCGGCTCCCCAGGTGGTAGTCTGACCTGCGCCTGTTTTCTGATGTGTAGGCTTCATCAGCAAAGCTGCTGCAGGAGACATGCAACTACATCAGGAGCCTCAGGCGGGAGGTCGACGACCTTAGCGACCGCCTGTCGGCGCTCATGGAGACCATGGACAACAACAGCGCCGAGGCGGAGATCGTCCGGAGCCTCCTCCGGTCCTGAGCATAGTTATCCTCACTTTGCTTCATCTCTAGTCAGGGAGGTCAACACCAACATATCCACATATATAATGTGCCATTTTACTTACCTGTTTCCGTCGAGTTTCCTGTACATCTTTCCCTAACTTTGGAGTTCTGCCTCGAGTTGTTTCTTCTGCAGACAAGCGACCGACAGCTGCTTAAAACAAAAAATATTCATGCAATCCGAGTTCTACTTGCTTCTGTCTCCTATATTTTATGTCTGCTTCTCATCTGTAGCTCTATCCACACGCAAGCGAGAGGGGGGCGTCTTGTTAAATGTCACGGTCATAGTGTGTGTGTATATATATATATATATATATATATATATATATATATATATATATATATATATATATCCATGTGCTCGCATGAGATCAATGGCACGAGCCATGTTGGCTTCCGTGAATTCTGAAATCCAACTGTAGATGGTCAACTTGAAATGCATTGCATCCATTTCCTTTTGTTGAATCATTTTTTGATGTCCTTGTTCGAAAACTACTAATAATAGAACTTCCTGGATCAGCAACTACTAATTATTTTTTGAGGACACGGAAGAGTAGGGTAGGAAGTGTCTTTTATGGGTGTCTCGACCATTAATCGGCTTCCAAATAAAATTTTCTTATCCAAAAAGAAAACAAGTGATGACAGGGATGACTCACTTCGACCGAGGCAGAGTTCAGGCTACGAACTCTGCCGTTGGTGCAGGCGGCTACGGAATCCACCGTCCGATGGATCTTCAGGAGTAAGGACGTCGGGAGGCCCAGTGGGTGGAGGGCCCACCGCTTGGCTTCAGATCGGGGCAATCGAATGAACCTACCCTCCGCCTCCCTCTTCCTCTCTCACGCGTTTTCTCCCCCTTTGACAGACTCGAGAACTTACCTCGATCAAATAGAAAACCGGCAGAAATCGAACGGCACATCTCCTTTAAATGGAGAAAAGCTACTGTTCTATATCCATATATGTATGCGTATGACCAGTCCTAACATAGCCAAAAATAAAATTGAACTAACTTTGTACACCAGAGAGTGACGAGGAGGAAAACAAACCCAAGAAAAAGAAAAAAAGGAAAATTATTCGCCCGTTCTCACGCACAGGAAGTCTGGTCCGCGCGACCTGCACATGACAATAACAAATCTTTAAAAAAAAAGACCGTAGCAAGAAAAATGGGCATTAAAGCATCGTTTAACGACTGCCGTCCGATCGAAGTGATCAAGCTAAGAGAGAAAGCGAACGGTGGATCATAGAGACGAGTGATGGAAACGAGATCAGATCGATTTGGGAAAGAACATTAAAAGTAAAGATGCAGAAAGGGAACAGAACTAACCTAAGCTGATCCGATCGCGGCCTTGCGGTTCCCGAGCGGGGAGGACGGCCGCGCGGATCTGGAGCAGAGAACAGCACCGGTGGCGTCATGAGGGAGGGCGGGGAACCGGTGGTCCCTCGCGCTCAATCCCTCGCCGGCGCCGTCGCCGATCCTGAGGTCCTCCTCCCGGATCTTCCGCACCTGGATGTGGGCCAACGGCCGGGATCGGATACTCCCATCCACGTCCGGCGGCGCTTTCTCCTCCACTCCACCCACGCCCATCGAGATCGCCGCCGTATGAAGTCTCTCTCCCGCAAGGGTCTCACTTCGAGAAAGTGGGGACTCCTGGGGGCGTAAAAGGGACGAGAGATAGGCGCGGAGGTTTGCAGCTGCGTTTACGGCACGCGACCCGGGCGGGTATGATATTTGAAAGGCGTGAAATGTGAAGAACGGAGATGGCTCGGGCGGGCCACGTGGAGAACAGATATTGAATCCACGAGTGAAAGGTGGTAGTCGTTCGGAGAGCGACACGTGGAGGCAATTGTGGTGCCACGTTTTAGTCTGAGTTGTTGGATTACCGCGGTCGGCGACCGAGGAGTCATCATCGAGCAATCACGTGCGACGTACGTGGTCACGTGATATGACGTGGCTCAACTTTTTTGGTTGCTTGATTGCTCCATGATTGCGGTGGCCGAAACGGCAGTCAAGGTTGTTGAATTCGAAGATGTCGTGGAATCATCAGATCATGGAAGATGTCGTGGAATCATCAGATCTACGACTCAGTTTGATGAACAATGAAGCTCAATACTGAAGCATCAATCAAAACCAAATATGAAAACAATGGCGTTATCTCTCTCCACCAGAAAATAAACAGAAAATGCAACAAGAGTAGATTACTCGCACAAAGCCAGACAACGTAAGGCCCGTCTCAGTTTAATCCACCAGCCTACTACTCATTGCAAGAACACGTGAACAAACTGAAAAAAGTAGATGGTCGTATACTTTTGCTGAACTTATGGGAAACAAGAAAAGATGGTAAGCACGAGAAGACGTGGTCGGCGCACCTACTAGCGACAATAAACACGTTTCAGGATTCAGTATCTATAATCTTGATCAAAGATCGGGTAGTTTTCGCTCCAGGATTTAGATTCTCTTTCAGCATGAGACACTCCCACGGTTTGCGCCTCCTCCAAAATGGTACGCTTGCTCCTAGATTTAGATGCTCTTTCAGACTGCAAATAAAGATTGTGTTAGACAAGGAAAATGTATTACTTATTGTACTTTCTCAAGATAAAGGAAAACTAAAAAGGTTACCTAGAAGGAAGATGATATTCGGGTCCGAGTAAAATGTCAATGAAGTGAGATAAGAACGTCCAGAAGACATTACAGCCGCCAAAAGAAATCTCGATCGATTGTTAAACATCAGAAATCGAGAAACATAAAGAATGTGATACTGACTAACAGTATTGTCTGCCTTCTGAAGCAAGATGAAGAATTTATCACATTAAAACTAGAGGAAGTTACTATGAACTGCATCCTGAAGCACATCAGAGGTTGATAACTTTACATTCAAGTCTTATCGGAAAACTATTCGACTAGAGGTGAAATCAATTGATGATGACAAAAAGTATGTATGGTTCAATTTGTTCTTGTCACGAAAACAGAAATTTGCTAAAGCAATAGTCTTGTTTAAGTTGAAATAGTAAAACACACTTAAAGTTTCGACGATAGGTCCTACATTAAACAACGTTTTTAAGCATTGACACAGCCAAAAAAAAAAATTCAGATTAGAGAATTATGAAAAATTGCAATCACTGCATCAGAAAAACAAGAAAAAGCCCAAAGGGGTGAACCAGCGCGCAAAGCTACTGCCATGCAAGATTTAGGGGGGATCAATAACTTTATCATTGGAAGCAAGGAAAAACAACAACTAAAAAGGTTATCAATCAAGCATACCTTGCTTATTAGCTTTTCAAATGCTTCTGGTCCATTCTCTTCGATGTATCTCTCAGCAGCTGATAACAAATCATCTGGTTTGTCGAAAGTGTCCTTCTTTCCGGGGACATACCACACGTTTACTGTCTGATGGTTCACAAATAATGGCCTCACAAAATGTTGATAAACATAAGCGGCACCATTGAAGTAGGGCAAGACCAACCAGCAGCTCAACATCAATTTTGCGTATGACCAAAAGGGAATCCTACCCCACATGTGAATTGCAACAGAGATAGAAATATAAGTTGATGCCTTGTGTGAAACAAATTTATGCAGGATAGAAATGATAACACTGCTTGGATTTTATATGATCAAAACCCATACTAAGGGTATGAGTGATGCCACTCAGTGAGTCACAGTCCGTGCTGTAAGGACAGCACTGTAATAATCAGCATGATGAGAAGTAAGACTAGGACAAAATCAATTGACTGACAGCAATAAGAAAAGGCATTTCACAAAGTTAAGGAGAATCTGGCAACGTGACCATATAAAAGCAAAACGGTGCAAAAAAGACCACATCATGCACTAATTAATGTCAGGTGCCTACAAAGCATATTGATGATGT
This sequence comes from Musa acuminata AAA Group, assembly GCF_036884655.1. NCBI lineage: Eukaryota > Viridiplantae > Streptophyta > Magnoliopsida > Zingiberales > Musaceae > Musa > Musa acuminata. Next base: position 34,148,848 of record NC_088355.1, read on the forward strand.
GCTAGTTGTTGCATAGTTTTCATGCTTGGTTAAAATAGTAAACTTGGTTTACTATTTGCTATATTGAATGTCAATTAATCTTCATCACAAGCAAAGGAATCCTGAAAAGATTAATATTTTAGCCATTATGTGGAAAGTTAAATTTTCTACAATCCAAAAGCAGCCTTCTGATGCATTACAGATGTATCGTTAGTAATAGAATTGTCACATTTTTAGAGTAAGATACTATGGCATTAGTCTCTGAATAAAAAGGTTCAAATGAATCAACATGCAAGTAATACTTCATCAGATTGAAAGTGCATGAACAATGGAGAACCAAGAATAGATGCCCAATAAAAAAGCACAAAGAATGAACAATCATCTGGTATCAGCTAAGAAGGAAAAAAGATCATGACTAACCATTCTAGTACTTTTGCAAAAGTAAGCTCAAACAGTGTGATAAATGAGTACAACACCCAATAAGTGAGCCATTGTTGGTCATCAACAGGAGATTTGGTTTCTATTGCTTTGACTGATGCATACCTGTCAAGATCTAGCAGAGCTGAATTCTGATTGAAAACTATAAAAGAAAAAAGTTCATATAAGTGTAAGGATCAAGTCAAAATTGCCACTTACAGTGGATATACAAGAGTTACGACTGGCCTGCAAATCAAAACCAGATAAAGTGCTTAACAATGCATAGAAAACAGGAATACAACCAGAATGTAACCATGTCAAATGAGAAATGCTTAGAACAAGTTAATATTTGTTTAAAGAAGAAATAGTCATTGTCTCAACACAACAGGTCAACAGATATATTCTTTAACCAGAAGACCTATAATGCTACATGTAAGCTGAAACATGTAGAAGACCAGGAGTGAATTTGAAGGTAGAAAGAAATGGGTAGAAGATGATATTGTCTTCTATAAGGATTTTAAGATTTGCGGTGATAGAAAATGATGCATTATAAAAAGTTGTGATAATCCACTATTGTGCTATAATCTAACATAAATCCATCACAATTCTAGGACTATATATATATATATATATATATATATATATACATATATAAATATATATACATATGTATGTATGTATGTATGTGTGTGTGTGTGTATATATATACATATATATATATATATATATATATATATATATATATACATATATATATATGTATATATATACATATATATATATATATATATGTATATATATACATATATACATATACACACACACACACACACACACACACACACACACACACATACATACAACAGAAGTTGGGAGCCTAGGATCCTGCGATAAATTGTCAAAGTCTTTATTAGCTAGCGGACATCAACAGAAGTTTGTGAGATATATGATGTACACATGAATGGTTTGATCTACCCACCTTGTAAGTCAAATTGAAGTGACAAATAAATAAAAGCCTACTAAATCAAGCGTAACAAGGAAAATGGAATTGAAAAATTACAAGAAACTAATTATCCAAATCAAGTTAAAATAGAGAACATCAAAGCTTAATACGGTAGAACAAAAAACACATCGGGTAATCTCAGATGGGAATTTCCCAAAAGATTAGAAGGAGATTACATACAATATTTTCCAACTGATGTACAAATTCTACAAGAAAAAAAAAAAGGAACGGTTCTAATTTTAAAAACAACAATTTCATAAGAAAAAGGAAGAGGCAACGGGAAGAAGGGTTTAGATAAGAGACGGCACGCAAAAGTGCCCGGACGTAAATTACAATATGAGAATTCTACAGCAATTGTGTCACAAAGAAAATTATTACAGAAGAATAACAGACCCCACAAGTTCTTCACAGCTAAACAAAGAATAATCTAATTAGGCAAAAGGGTGGCAGATGACTGAAATCTAAGAAAGAGGTCTTCGAATTGGTTGAAATCAAGAACAAGGATAAAACCAACAGAACCATGAATCGCCCTAAAGATCGTATCGCATGCTTCAAGCGATGATATTCCAACAAGAAAAGCATCGATTTGGTGCGGGGAAATCCTACCCGGCAAGAACATCGAAGTTTTTGAACACCACCTTGAGGAAAGCACCCGATCCCATTCTCCTCTTCGATCCAAAACCCCCTCCTCTATCTCGCTCGCGCCTCTTCTATCTCTCTGTTTATTCCAGAGCCACGGAGGTCCTTTACCTTCTTCTCTCTCCTCTATTCAATGGCACGCATAGAAACTTTTATGCGACCAAAGGATCTACCGTTGATTATAACTTATTTAAGCGTTCCTTCCCCACCGTCGTCCGTTTTGGCATTATAATTACATGCTGTGTTTCCGCTTCAACTATGAAATTTAATTTAATGTGACCGATTCGTTGTCACGTCGACGTACGAGAGTAGTTTTCTGGAGTTGGTCAGCGAACCCACCAGCTCAGTCCGATCCGAACCCATCGGACATCGGGTCGGACCATGGCATATCGATCGAACCGGAATTCACCAATTTTAACCGCAAGATGAAATGGGATTAGGCACAAAACTAATTTCTAAGGACCAAATTTAAAATACTGAAAATATTTGAAGAGATAGGAGACACATTCATCTCCAAGACATGTGACTGGCAGCTTGGTAGAAGAGGACAAATGACAATGGAACGAATTCACGATGACAGCAATCGAAACAGAAGGGATTAGGATTTCCCCATCTAAAAAAGGCTTGTCAATAAATCTCACTACTATATAAATCCATCTTGCAGAGACCTATCGAGAGGTGCTTCCGACAAAGATTTTGTTGAAGAAAAGAAGGCGTTGAAGAGTGGTTCGGCCTCGAGGATCTTCATCATCGATCATCGAGGATCAATTCCATCACGGTCAAATGAGTTTTGCCTCCTCAATCTGTGTGAGCCTGCTAGTGTGCGATCGGTCGTCTTCCCCATTAGATCTGAAGACCTGCATAAAACTAGTGAACTTGTCTCCAGACGCATGGAAGCGAAGATACGGGACAAGAAGCAAAGGTACTCATAAAACAAGAAAGAAATGGTGATTGCATTATAGCACATTGACAAAGCTACGAAAACGTCATCCTGAATTCACACACAGATCATGGCTTGCATTTGTATGAGAGAAATTAAAATCAAAGGATCGAAAAGGAGACAAACGTAAGACATGAATGCATGCAAGGTTGGAGGACCGATCGAGATCTACGCGCCGGGCCTGCTCGACGTCCGAGTGCTTATTGTGGCCCCGACCGCATCGCTTGGGAGGTGTTCGGTGGCCGAGAAGTACTGTCTGGGGCTGCCATGATCCCTATGTGCCCCTCACCACCGCCACTACCACCGGGATGGAGACCCAGCTCCCGGCTTGGAAGAAGAGCCATGGAAGTAGGTGCCTTCATGAAATGTAGCCCACTGGATCCAGGTCCTCTAAACATGGTGCTGCTGCCCACCTGAGGGAATGCCCAGATTGGCTCGCCATCGCTTCCCCCACCACCTACCATACCTTGTGTGTTAGGGTTTGTCACCATCCACACAGTTCCTGGGATCCGACCGTGGCTTGCCTGGTTATGTTCTTCCATCTGATGCTGCTGTTGATGGTGAAACTCCGATTCCCACCAGCGCTTGGTAATGTTTCCGTTGTTGGCATCTGATGACGCGTGGAGCCCAACGCTACCGGAATTGAAGTTTAGGAGAACGGATGATGATGATGATGATGACGACGACGACCGCCAGTCGGAGGAGAAGTCCGAGCTGCCGACGTAGTCCCATATGCGCTGGTCAGTGAGTGGAGTGGTCGTGGTGTTGAAGTCAGGAGGAGTGGAGATGCTCGAGCCAGAGCGTCGTAGGGAGATGCCGAGGGATGTGAAATTGGCAGGGATGGTGCCACTGCCGGTGGCGGCGATGACAGCCGGCTCGGCCTGCTGTAGGAGCCACTCGATGGTCTGGCCGTCCGACTTGTGGCCGAGTTCGCGCGTCAGCTGGAACACGCGCGCCGCGCAGAGGGTGGGCATCCTGATGCGGCGGCCGCGGCCATCGACTTTGGTGTGCTGGTCCTTGGTGGAGCTCCGCTTAGGCGCCGGCTTTCTCGGGAGATCAGCGACGAGCTCATGGCCGCTGCCTCCCGCAGCGGGGTTGGGGGAGATAGCGAACGGGGCGTAGCCCGAGGTGGAGTACGAGTTCGCTTCCTTCTTTTCGAGAAGCTGGAGAGGGAAGTTTGGCCGTCGAGGTCCGCCTGCATCGCCCTCCATGTTTGGATCAAACCATGGCAGTGGAATATGGACTCTGAGGCTTTATGAGTGGTGGGAACGAGAACAGTCCGAACGACTAGTGTCTTTGGAATAACTCCAAGAACAAAGAAATATAAAGGCTCTGATTTTTTCAAAGTGACAGATGGTGGATCTAAAGGAGCAGCTGAGAGACTCAACTTAACTCGGGCAGTGACGAGAACAGAGAAATTGATGGATGAAACGGGCGATAGGGTTCATGTCATGTAATGCACAGGAGAGAGTGGTGAGAATAAGGGAGAAAACTTCAAGCAACAAATGGAATGAGTGAACATTACATGGTGGAATGCAGTGCAATTGAGGGACCGCTTCAGCATGCATGCATGCTTTTGTTCTCTCTTTAACTTTTTCTACCTCCTCATTTCACTATCATCCCTTCGACTTTTGTTACTCCACATGCAGTTCTCTTTATCATTCAATCCTCCAGGTTAAAAACCCAGCTGGGACTGCAAAGGAAAGATGATTGTGTCGGTCCTCTCTCTCCTGCACAAACCACTCTCCTTTCACTAACTATCATGGTTGGATCCCCGGATGTGTCCTCCGAATCCTCTCCCTTGTAGTGTTGCCGAGCTCCTCTTTCATGGCTAGTCTCTTGCTCAAAATTTTAGGGCATAGCTTCGCTTGCTTTGTACTGCTTTTGAGCTAAACCTTTTGCTCCTCATCCTCTCTCCTAATGATTTTTCTGTAACTAGAGCTGGGTGAAATAGTTCCATGACGTACATCTAATAATTAAAGCATCAACATGCACTCAATGTCCATGGTGGTACCTTTCTTGTGCCAAATAATAGGAGACAAGTGCATGTTATGGAGAAACAGCATTTGGCATTATAGGGTGAGTGTTGGTGACTGAATGCATGATGTGTTCATCACTCACCTGGTGAAGAGACTGATTGAGGTGGGCATGAATCCATGCAAAAAAAACTTACCCAATCAAAGAAAAATTTGTAGACCTGCAGCATTTGTGTACTTGATTCTGGTGGTTGACAATGTTCACCAAGCAATGGAATCAAAGCCAGCAAGGGTGGTAATGTATAAGACTGCAGAAAACTGGGCTATGTAATCATCAGGTTCTCTTTGTTTAAAGTGCATGTCACTGGAAAATAAAGGTGTGATTTGGAATCATTACAAAGGCTTCAAAAGGACAGAAGGAAGGGGGGAATGAACGAGAGGGCAATGTATTTTTTATAGCTTTTAAGACAAGTTAAACTATAGATAGATTCTTGCTGTGCCTTCTTTGAAGGGTTAAGGCATTTGGAGGAGCTCTTCAGGGGGGGCATGAACCAGAATTCATGGCTGAGCAGGGATGGTGGGCAAAGTAAAGGAAGAAGGAAAGGCTTTTTCAAAGTCAAAACCATCAGCTAATTTGGCCCATATAAAAAAAAATATCACACAGACAAATTCAATAACAAAGTGAAGAACAAACAGGATTTCATTGGACATGTAAAACAATTATATGATTGATAATAAGATAATCTATAGTTGCACTTCCCCACAAAATGTTCCAAGATGTGAAGAAGGTTGGATAAGAATAAAGGACACTGACACGAAAAGCTGGATAGTTAAGCAAATACCTTATCTCATATGTAAGAGTGGATTTGGTAGGCAAGTTTTGTAGGCTGGATAGAAATAGAAACTTCACCTTCTGCCCTGTATGACAGAAAGGTGAATTCCCCAGTTCTACAAGCAAAAATTTCAGCTGGTCAATTAGCCAGCTAGAGCAGCTCAGAAGTTCCACATTAGTTTTATTCATATGGTATCAAAGATGATGAGATATATTCGGAGTATAATTTGATAGTACCCATTTGAAAAGTTAATATTGAAGAATATTATAACATCATCATATATTTATTTTTTATTTTTTGAAAGGATAAGTGACATGACAGTATTTAAGTTAAAGACTTTGCGATAAACTATCAAGATCTTTACTAGCTAAACTAACTCTCACCTTTCATGTTTAGCTTAAAACTAATAACTTATCTCCAATTGTAATCCTACTAGTGACACAATTGTCGCCAACAAGGCATAATTAATTTTGAAAACATAGAATGACGTAGGGTGATTTTAATATAAATGTGTTTGTATCGTAATTTCACAAACAATAGTGTGTGCAAATTTTAATTTTATTTTGACTAAGTCAAGGTTCATATATATTTTTTGTTACATTATTTAGAACACAATACATTTTAAGTCTGAAAGTGCAATTAGAATTTTGAGTCACTAATTTAATTGATGAGATTTAGCAATCTACAGTTAATTGGGCCGGCCCAACTATCTGTCTGCTTAAGCCCGTTCTATGGACCATTTCTTGATTCCATTGGAGTCGATCACCATATCAGCGACGGTGGATTGCGAAACAATGCCGAAACCTATAACAAATAGCGATTGATTCACTTCGTGTTGCTCTCTTGCTCGCTCGTCTTCGAGCCCTCTGCATTTCCCGACTGAAACCCTAACCTGCGATCGAGAGACGCATCGTTTCGTTCGCCACCGGCGGTCGGTCGATCGGCTCAAGGTATCGGTTCCGGCGCCACCGGAGGCGGTCTTTGCCGCGCGATTTGTGGGGGCGAAAAAGGGTCGGTACTCGTGGTTTGCCGCTGTGGCGAGGATGAGCGCCCAGAAGAAGCGGACCTTTAAGATCGAGGCGTTCAAGCACCGGGTGGAGCTCGATCCCAAGTACGCTGAGCGAACATGGAAGGTGTTGGAGCATGCGATCCACGAGATTTACAACCACAACGCTAGCGGCCTCAGCTTCGAGGAGCTCTATAGGTCGACAACGATCTCCTTGCTCTCTGATTCATCCCCGTCTCTCTTTGTTACTGAATCGTCTTTTTGTGTGTAAATTGGATCCTTTAGCTTATATAGAATTAGATTGAAACCATAGTCTTTTGTTCTGTAGATATGATTTAAATCTCTAATTTCCTGGTAATTTAATTCGGTTATGCTTTCCTCTCTTTTGCCAAAGAATGGAGCTCGAGGTTTCTCAAGTATATACTAGTTTGGAGTTTTAGTTTTGAGGATGATTAAAGGCGAGATGGATGTTTCTGTCTTATTTCTATATAATTACTCTTTGTATTCCTTAACCATAAAGGTATACGGTGAGCTTGGAAACCTGTGCTAGAATATAAGCAACTGTTCTTTCTGTGCTCAAGTTCAGACCACGGAGGTGAATTATGTGTAGCCATATCCTGAAATTGGCCGGGGTGTTATCATTGACTGGGGTGTTATTTGTTGATTAAGTCATTACATGGGCATATTAGTTCATGTTAGATGACTGACTCAGCCGGTAAAATTTCGAGTTAGGCAACAAAACTTAGAATCTGTACTCTGCACTACAAAATCTTAGCCTCTTTAGTTTCTACAGAAAGAACTGCAGATTGTTCAAGAGGAAAAAAGTATACTTTCTTGTGTGGTATGCTTTTGCATGTTAGCTTTGATTATGGTTAACTGATTTTGGTTCCTGCTTGATTTTTAATGCATCTATGCATTTAAATCAGAGTTAAAGGTGCATTTGGGAAAACATTTGAAATGCGAATTGAGGGTCCAATGCACATTTCAAATATAAATTGGTGTTTGATAATTTTTTTTAAAATCATATTTGGCTTGGATGTAGCATTGCAAATGCTCAAATATAATATTAGCATTTCAGTATTTGTGGGATGCTTTTTTTTTTTTTTTAATTTCTCAAAGTACTCTGTAATATTCTCTAAAATCACAAGATTACCACTATATAATAGAAATCCTTATCCTTATTTTTTCTCCTCTTCTCTCAAAAACCAACATGATTTATGTATTATATAGGGTGAAAATTTTCATTTATATGATTATTTATTTATTTGTTTATTATATATCTGGAGCATACGAATTTTTTTTTTTAAATTACGTTCATTTATTTATTAACATATTAATTTAAATAAAAAATGTATTCACTTTTGGAAAAAATTTAAAAATGTAAGTAGGGTAAATTTTTGACATATTAATTCAATGGACTATTGAAATATAATTTTACTAGACAACATTTATGTTAATGTATATTTAAAATACAGTTTTCATCTATTGTTTATCAAACACTCAAAGCATGCCAGAACTGCACATTCACTCAAAACCCTTTTTTCCAAATGCATATTAAACATACAAATGTATTCCCAAATGCACCCTAAGTCAGTTTGAAACTTATTTTAAGTGGAGAAAGCCTTGTTATGGTATATGTTAAAATCATCTTAGGTCCTGGTCCTAATCTAATTTTACCATTTTGGAAGGTACTTATAATGGATTTTCATATTAACATTGTAAAAGAGGTCAAATGCATTTAATTTTGGATATTCTTCAACTTAAATATTGGAGTTCAGTTGGTTGTGAGTCAACTTCCTTTGATAAGTTTGGGAGACTGGTCCTAATTAGTTGTTTTAGGAAAGGGGACCATGGGCCTAT